>NW_026912047.1:610000-839048 GCF_963662255.1 Cinclus cinclus
GCCAGAGCTCTGTCCATGGGCTCTGACTCCTAACAGAGTCAGTGCAGGGACAGTTAAAGAAAACTGTGCTGTGCAAAAAAGGAATACAATGATCAGCTTCACAGGGTTCACTAAGATTTCCCTTCAGTAGAAACTGAACCCTGTTGGAGTTAGAGGCCCCAGTGTGAAAGGATTTCTGTGCTTTGCCATCACTCCCAATGTCCATAGAACTTGGGGTGCTGGAGCTGGTCAGGGTCAGTGTTAGAGCACTGCCAGCTGCAGGGCCACTGTGAAACTGCTGTGGCCCAAAGGCACGGGGGACACAAGAGGAGCACAGGGAGGAGCCCTGGATGCATCAGCAGCCCACAGTGGGAAATGGGAAATCAGACCTTTGGTACTGGGAATGGGACCTGCTGGATGTGCAGAGACAATGCCTGTAAAGGCTTCCCTCAATGTGTTTGGGTCCTGTTTTTCAGGCAGTGTTGATGCCTCCCTTGGGGGTACTTCAGCAACAAGCAGAAGGAAGAGTTTGGGCCGAGAGAACATTTCCCCCCACAGAGTGCCTTTGGTCTCAGAAAGCCAAAGACTCTGGTTCACCCTGTGCCCCATGAGCACTGCCTCGTCCTATGGAGTTCACATTAATGAGCTACATGGATTATTTGAAGAAGTAGAAAAGGATACTGTGCAAATATCCAGTAGCACATGCTGTGAGCTCCAACAAACACAAATGGGGCTCTACAGAACCTCATGGCCTTGGATCATCTGCTTGCTGGGCAAGGAGGAGCCTGGGCTATGACGGGACAGGAATGTTGCACTTCTATCAGTGATGAGTCTGAAGTGCAGCCATCAGGAATCACCTCAATAGGAAGAGCAGTAGAAGAGTGGCAGAAAGAAGAAAATTCTTCTTGCTGAGATTGCCTTCATGCCTGCCAAATTGGAGGCTGCTGTGAAATGCATTTGTGGCAGTCACTGCAAACATTGCAGTGTGAGCCCTTGGTGTGTAATGATTCCATGTTAGAGTTGTTGTGACACTTTGTGCTGGGAAATGGAGCACTGAGACTTGTCTCAAGAGAGACACAGTCTCAAGAGAAAGTGGGGATTTGAGAAACAACAGAGAAGAGCAACTAATTAGGCATGTTTTAAAAGAGTTGCAAATTACAGCTCTGAGTAATGAACTGTTCTTCAATTAATGCTTAATTGAAGAACAAGAGGTGATGCCTTTGTGCCTCATACCTAAATCCAAGACTCCATTATTGAAGGAATTGTTATGGAGGTTGTAGTTCATGCCTTGGTCAAAGCACTGGTTGAAGTACCAAGGCCCGAACATCAGGCCCTGAGCCAAAGCTGACCTCTAGATGCACCTTCCAAGCAAATGTTATATTTTTATCTGCTCATCAATGAGGCATTTTTAGCAATACGATCTCTGTATCTGTGTATTGGTGAAAGAAGGATTTACCTTTCAGCATTTAGAAATCCAACAAGGTCCCATCTGGCCTTGTTTGGGGGTGTTTGGTCCAAGTGAACTCCCTTGGTTCCTCCTTGAGCCCTGGCCAGGCGTTGGGAGGAACCAAACAGGAGACTTAAACCCATGTTCCTGCACTAGGAGTGCTGTCAGATTCTCTGTTCAACACCATCAGAGCTGGGCCCTCTCTCAGCAGGGCTGGAAGCCTCAGCTGTGGCTGGAGGCACCTGCAGGAATTCCCAGTGTCCGGGAGTGGCTCTGCAGTCCTTGGCTGTGACAGCTTCCCCCAGCTGATGTGTGCATCTGGGTGATGGTAAAGTCTGGGGGGAACTGCTGATGGATCTTTCTTAATCACTGCGGGCATTTCTTGGGAGTGATGTCTGGGTGCATTGCTGAGCTTCTCCTGTTGTGATTCTTTGCAGTTTTGCGTTATATAAATTACGCAATTCCTTCAGCTGGTGTCTGTGTCTTTGGTGCTGACCCTGGCCACTGGTGAAACTGAGTCCCATCGTGCCTAGGAGTTACCTGGGAAGACAAACGCCACCACTGCAAATGTCCCCTGGTTTCTGCCTTCTTCCCCCCACTTTATACGCTGAGCATGATGTCCCATGGTCCGGGATCTCCCCCGGGTCAGTTGGGGTCACCTGTCCTGGCTGTGTCCCCTCCCAAGCTCCCCTGCACCCCCAGCCCCTCCCCAGCGTGGCTGGACGAGGGGCAGGAAAGGCTTTGGCTCTGTGCAAGCTCAGCAAGAGCAAAACCATCTGTGTGTGATGGAGCCTGTGCTCAGCACCCGACCCCAGCAGTGTCTCGGTGCCAGCATCCGTGGCATCAGGCCCTACAAGGGGTTTCCATGGCAAGTGCCATGCCAGGTGACCCAGGTGTCCTGTCCCAGTGAGGCTTGCCATGGAAACAGTGCCCAGCTGACCTTTCTGTCTGGCTGAGCTGGCCTTTGGCCCTGGCCCTGGGGTTTGCTGCTGGTCCCGCTGCGCCTGCCCAGCCAGCGCGGCACAGGGCAGGTGGCCATGGCACAAGCCCCCAGCGAGGGATCCCCTCTGGCTCTGGGCAGTGACAGCAGCCCTGAGCAAGGGGCCCAGGGCAGGTTTCCATGACAAGCAGCCATCACAATGGCTCCAGGCGTTGGCTGCCGTGGCACCAAACTGAGGAAGGGGTCTCTGTGGCTGTTGCCATGGCACCTGACTGCATCAATGAGTGTCAGTGCAGCTGAAGCTGGACCAGCCCCGGCACCGCTTTGTCCTCAGGGTTGCCATGGCAGCTGAGGACACAACAGGTCTGCATGCAAGTGCCCATGGAACCTGACTGCACAAATGGCTCCTTGGGGTGGTTTCCAAGGCAACTTGAGCTGATGAGGGTTGCCCTGGCACCCAAACCCACTAGTGGGGGTCAGTGCAGTGTCCCTGGCAACAGTCCCTTGCAATGGCCCAGGGCACCTTGGGATGCTAATCCACCCTCACAGCTGGGCAGGGCAGCTCTGGAATGGTCTTGGTGCTGCCTGGGGCTTGGCACACACTTGAGGAGGGTGTCTGTTTTCAGTGGGGAACTTTTCGTTGTTTGGAGCAATCAAAACTGTTGTAGGTTGGTGTAGAAACAAAAAAAAAAATAGGAAAACCCTTCTTAGGGTGTGTGCAGCCAGTTCTCCAAGCAAAGCAGGGGTGTCAGCTGAGTCAGGACAGACAGGATGCGGTTGGGGAATGTGCAGCAAAGTTGTCCACACCCACCGGGTCAAACCTCAAGGCACAGCTTCTCTGAGCAGGCCAGACCTCCTTAGGAGAGACCCTGGAGCAATATCCATCACACAATGCTACAATCTCAGGGCCTGAGAGGAGACTGCAGAAACCTCTCCAGGAGTCCAAGTCAGAAAAAGAATGCAAAGGGTCTGGAGGCATTAATGGGTCCCACTGAGGTCCAGCTGCAGCACAGGCTGCTCATGGGCTCCTTGCAGGAGGGAATTGGAGACCAGGATTGCACAAAATCCTCACAGAGACTCAGTGTGGGAAGGAAAATGCAAAGTACCCTAAAACACCTTGGTTATCTCAAAGCATTAATGAGCGCCCCCCCAGTGTCAATACAGAGCAATCAAGGGACTCCTTAAAGTAGATAATTGGAGGTCAAGATTGCACAAACCTCTCCTGGAGTCGGTATCAAAAGGGAAACACCTAGTACTTGAAAAATCTGAAGTACCCTGAAGCATTAATGAGCCCCACTGAGTGTTGGTAATGATTAAGAATCTCCAGGGACTCATTAGAGCAGATAATTGAAGACCAGGATTGTAGGAAGCTCTGAGAGACTCCAAGGCAAGAGCAAAGGCCAAGGTCCTTTGAAAAACCTGCAGTCCCTGGAAGCATTCAGGAGCCCCCCAGGGCCATTCCTGACCAAGGCTCCCCAGGGACTCATGCCAGCAGATCCCTGAGGCCACCGGGGTGTGGGGCAGGGGAGGATGCTGAGGGCAGGACAAGGGGGTGACAGTGCCCAGCCTTGCTGGGGCTGTGCCAGGAGGCCCCAGTGGCTCAGGACAAGGTGTCTCCTCCCAGCCCTTGGTGGCACAGACGCTGCTGTGCCCCAGGGCACCAAGACTTGGCTTCTCCTGGGCACTGCCAGCCCTGCCAGGGCCCTTGGCCATGTCCAGCACAGCTTGTCCTGCACTGTCCCACAGCTGCTGCTGTGCCCCTGCAGGCTGCACACTCCCATCTCGCTGCCCCCCTGGCTCTGCCCTGCCACTGCCCACCCTGCCCTGACTTCTGCCCAGGCTGTCTCTGCAACCCCCAACCAATGGGCTGGGGATGGGCAAGTGTTCCTTAGGGCACAGGGAGGGGACAGCTTGGCTGGGGTGACCCAAGGGCTCTCCCATTGCATGCGATGTCAAGGGCAGCAATAAACTGAGGGCAAGGAAGGGCGTGAGATGGTCTCTGAATTTGTAGTGATCTTACACTCCTCCCTGATCTGAACATCCCACATTGCTTCTTTTGTGAAGCAGAGGTGGGCTTCTCCTACTGGGAAACTTTGGTATGCTGATGGAGCCCACCCTTTTTTCTAAATTGGTGGCTACCCAGTAACTTTTCCCATAGTAGTGCAAGTTTCTAAGTTGTGCTTATTATAGCAGGCCGAATAGATATGTGTGTGGAAGGCAAGGGTGGATACCGTGTGTCCACTGTACCGGATTGTCTGGTAAGGCTTGGAACAAGCATCAGCTCTGTTTCCTTTTATCATGATGAGCAATAGGATGACTCTCAGGACTATGTTCATCCCTCTGCCTCCCTCAAGGCCTACGGGGTTGCTGCCAGTAGCCGAGGTTTGTTTCATCTTCTCCTTCTCGGCAGCAGGGACTATGTCCTGGGGTGTCCCACTTTTGTCCTTTTCTTCTGGTGTTGTTTCTTACTTTTGTTCCAGCTTTTAGCTTTATCCCCAGGACCAGGTCCAGCAGTAAGAGCACGGTATACACAACCCTTTCTGGCACTCTTTTGCCAAAACCTTTGCTTTGGCTTTTGTTTTTTGTTTTGGCTTTTTTTTTTTTTTGTTTGCTTTGTCCCATTCTCAAATAACGCCCACCAATTGTGATCATTAATTTCGATTTCTCCTTGTGCTGATAGGGTATTAAGTACCTTAATAGTTTCCTTCTATTCATTTCTTCTACATTGGATACGTGATGCGAATGGGAGGTACCCACCATAGGAATGACTCCACCACAACTCGGTACAATATGGACACCTTTTCTTGATGAACGGGCTACAATCACACCCAGGTTCAGGACAGGTGACTTTCAGTCCTGACTGGGAGGCCTTTGAGAAGAATTGATCTGGTATCCACAGCAAGTCCTCCGAATTCGCACTTTGAGGCCTCTGGGCTCGGATGTCACGGTCCAACCTGTCTTGGCTTAATCGTATGTATGGCAAATCCTAGAGGTATGGTTTGAGCTAAAATTCTCTTCTTCCTTAATTCTCGCAAGTCTTTGTTGATTGTTATTATGTAGTTTTGAAGAGAAGGGTCCTGAACTAAGCCGGATCAAGGCGTACTCCTTTAGGGTAAGGCATACCATCCAGCATTTCATATGGTGAAATCCCTGTTTTCGAATTTGGCGTTGCCATGTATTAGACAGGGCCAGTGGGAGGCACTTTGTCCATGGCATTTTAGTCTCAATCATTAATTTTGACAGCTGCTGTTCTAAAGGTTGATTCATCATTTCAACTCTTCCAGAACTCTGAGGGTGCCAGGGTGTATGATACTCCCAGCTGATGCCTAGTGCCGAGGTCAGTAACTTCAGCACTGTAATAAAAACAACATAAAAATTGTTCATTAAAATAGAAGGACTACCAAGAGTTCAATAAAATAACAAAGAATAGAACCAGATCTGAGAGGGCACAAGTCATGCACCCGTAGTCCACAAGAATGTCTTGATTAGTTTGAGCTGAGTTAATTAACCATACCTAAGTATCCATTCTTCAACGTGTAAAAAGGATCTACTGATAAGGCAGAGGTTCTGCCGGGAAGAGGAGTCTTCTTCATTCCAACGACCACAGGAGGGCAAAGTACGACCCCTATCAACAGGCAGTGCAAGCGCAGACACGATTGCAAAAGGGACACGTACACCAGAAACAAGGGGTATAAAACCCAAAGGACTGAGAGAGGAAAGTGCGCGCCGTTGGTAGAGTGCTAACTCCCGGCCGCCCAGCGCTGCTTTTGCTTGTTACCGCTTGCTTAATAAATTCCCCTTGTTGATGTTCAATTGGCTCTGAGTCAGTGTGTGTGACAAACACTTATAACAAGCACTTCCAATGTAAAGTGTGTCCCTGGTCTGAGTCTATTGCTCGGACCAGCCCATACCTTGGTATTATGTGTTCTGTCAATATTCTGGCTACCACTTGTGATGTGTCTCCAGCTGCAGGGTATGCCTCTACCCAGTGGCTTAATTGGTTTACTATTACTAGTAAATATGTCTATCTTCCTATTTTTGGTGATTCTGTAAAATCTATTTGTATTCTTTCAAAGGGTCTGTAAGCAGTTTTCCATCCTCCTGACGGACCTTGTTGCATACCTTTTTTTATGAATTTTCTGACAAGTTAAACAACCTTGTCCTTGCACTACTCTCGAAGATCTGTCTATAAACAATTTTTCTCCATCCTTAAGTTTAACGTCTTCCAAGTCAGGTCTAGTTTTTCTTTGTAATTCTATAATGTCCACACAATTATATTTTAAGTTTTCTCCTGGTTCCCCATATAGGAATTGTGCAGGACTTTGAGCAGTTGTTGCTTTTAGCTCTAAATTTGGGGAAGTAATTAGAATAGCTTCATATTTTAATATTTAGGCATCGGTTAGCCATTTCTCAGCTTTTTGATTCAGAATTCCCCTGACATGATTGTTATAAGTGTTTGTCACACACACTGACTCAGAGCCAATTGAACATCAACAAGGGGAATTTATTAAGCAAGCGGTAACAAGCAAAAGCAGCGCTGGGCGGCCGGGAGTTAGCACTCCACCAACGGCGCGCGCTTTCCTCTCTCAGTCCTTTGGGTTTTATACCCCTTGTTTCTGCTGTACGTGTCTCTTTTGCAATCGTGTCTCCGCTGGCGCTGCCTGTTGATAGGGGTCGTACTTTGCCCTCCGGTGGTCGTTGCAATGAAGAAGACTCCTCTTCCCGGCAGAACCTCTGCCTTATCAGTAGATCCTTTTTACACGTTGAACAATGGACACTTAAGTATGGTTAATTAACTCAGCTCAAACTAATCAAGACATTCTTATGGACTACGGGTGCATGACTTGTGCCCTCTCAGATCTGGTTTTATTCTTTGTTATTTTATTGAACTCTTGGTAGTCCTTCTATTTTAATGAACAATTTTTATGTTGTTTTTATTACAATCCCTCCTTTTTTTTTTTCTTTCATAATTTGTTCATTAAATCTTTTTAATTCTTGATAGCTCAATGCAAGCTCTTTTCCCACCTCCTCATTATTTAAGATGTGCTCGTATTTAGCTTTAATTAACATCAGGTGAGCAGCTTCTAATCGCCTTTTTACAATTTCTATGATCTTATTAAAGATGCAAGGTCCGAAAGTTAATCCGAACACCAGAAATAACAAAGGACCTGCAATTGTAGATAGCAGAGTAGTAAGCCAGGGAGAACTGTTAAACCAAGTTTCATACCAGGACTGTTGAGCTTCTCTTTCTCGCCTTTTTTGCTCTAGCCTTTCTCTCAGTTTAGCCATTGTATCTCTAACAATCCCGGTGTGATCTGCATAAATGCAACATTCTTCTTTAAGTGCTGCACACAGTCCTCCTTGCTGAAGGAAGATTAAATCCAGCCCCCTTCGGTTTTGTAATACTACCTCAGATAAAGATCGAACAGATTTTTCTAAGGCTGTGATTGATTCTTCTATTCTAGCTAAATCTTCATCTACTGCTATCCTTAATGTATTAAATTCTGTTGTTTGTCTCACTAGGGAAGCTATTCCTGTACCAGCTCCCTCAGTGCCCACCAACATAAGTGTGGCTACAGTAAGAGCTGTAAAGGGCTCTCTTTTTTGTAAATGATGTTCTGGGGTATTTTGGGCTTGATATACATATTCCTCTGGATGGTATATAATTTTGGGGTCTCTTTTACCACTGGGTTAGGACTGACACCCACTAGGTCTTTTGGAGCTATTTCTTTCTTTATTAGTATTAATCTTCCTCGGTCTGTGCCAGGTTCCCAAAATCGAATTCACCAGATTTTCCCAGTATTTCACCCTGGATCCTGTGGATTGGTTATGTTAAGGTAAATCATCCAACAGGTATTTCGATTTCTCCCTTGCACTGTGTCATCATATCCATGTTTGGGTATTTGACATCCAGGTTGCCCTCACCTGACTCTAAGGTATCTGTCTTGGCCTGCCCCCGGTTCCCAATCAGAGGCAATAGTTTCGCATCCCCAATATGCACAATAGTAATGTCCAGGCCAATTGCAATAACCCCATCCTGGATTTGAGCTTGGGCACTTATAAAAGGCCTTAGATTGTACTTGTCTTTTGTATGTGTTATCAGTCCCTGCTCGAATAATTGAGCTCAAATGTGTTTGGAAGCTT
This sequence comes from Cinclus cinclus, assembly GCF_963662255.1. NCBI lineage: Eukaryota > Metazoa > Chordata > Aves > Passeriformes > Cinclidae > Cinclus > Cinclus cinclus. The sequence goes on from NW_026912047.1 coordinate 618,511, forward strand.
GGGGCTGCAGTTGTAATTGTTGAGTTTATAACTATCGAGTCTTCTATTTGTATCAAAGACCATTTGAAAGGTTGATGCTTGTTCGCATAAGCATCTACTTGGCTGATTTGTATATATATTACAGCTAAAATTCCCATAACCTGCCAAGAAGGGTGTGGTCCTGGTGGATTTTTATTTTTAATTCCTTTGTGTTTTAATGTGAATTTTTTTTTTTTTTTTGCACCCCCCCTTCTGGGTCTATGAGTGATTTCTGGGATTTAAAATCCTTGAGGCAGTTCTCGGAACATTTCTGAATTGTTCCAGTCTGTGGGTTCTCTCCTCCACCTTTTCTTATCCCTCTGCCTCGCTCGCCGACTCGGTTGCTTCGAGCCGCGAGGGGAACCATCTTCTCGGCAGCAAGGATATTCTTCAGGAGGGCCATGTCGTTTTTTTGTTGCCTCTTTTTATAAGATTCCCAGTTCTTATCCTTCACTTGTGGTGAAGAACACCAGACCCCAGGTACTGCTTTTCTACAATTTCCCTTAATGATTTTAGCTATGAAAGGAACTGGTTCATTAGGATGGAAGCAATAATTTTCTGACTTTGCCCCCCCTTGTGAATACCCTTCCCCTTCATGTAAAATCCTTTTAGTAAGCTCCCGTTTTAGTTGATAGCAATTCTTACAAACACTGCTAGGTGGACTTCCTCTCTAACAATGGACCCACCACCGTTCTTGGCAAATTTTACAAACAAAACATACAAATGGATAACAACCACAATCCTTGTTCGAGCAATATGTCTTGAAATATCCAGTTATCAAGTAGTTACACTTAATTTCGCTGTCTCATTGTACCCGAACTACCTTCACAGTGTTCATTTAAGTCCGTTTTAGGGTGACTCTAAGATCTCCTGGAGCGCTGGTTACTTTCCAGGGTTCCTCGGAGGAGGGGTGTATAGGTCCTTTATCCTGCTTGCATGAGTCCAGCCTTTTTCCGCGGTTCTGATGGCAGTTTCTGTGGTAACACAACATAGGGACCTTCCCAAGTTGGAGTTAACGTATTTTCTTTCCATGTTTTAACCAAAACCTTATCACCCACTTTTATATTGTGAATTGCTAAGTCAAGAGGAGGTCTTTGTACCAATAATCCAGCTTTTCTGAGTTTATCACGAGCTTGTGTCAGCTGTATTATGTAATGATTAATTTGTTGATTACTTATCTCGGGATGATCTGCTGCGGCATCCATACTATACGGCATTCCATAAAGCATTTCAAAGGGGGAAATCCCTACATCAGTCCGGGGTTGAGTGCGTATATTTAGCAAAGCTAAAGGTAAACATTTTACCCAAGATAATTGTGTTTCATACATCAGCTTGGTTAGTTGTTTCTTTATTTCTCCATTTATTCTTTCTACTTTCCCCGAACTCTGTGGGTGCCAAGGAGTGTGATACTTCCATTTTGTCCCCAGGGCTGAAACAATTTCTTTAGCGATTTTAGATGTAAAATGTGCCCCCCTGTCTGAATCTATCACCTCTATTAACCCATATCGAGGGATGATATCTTCTAGCAAAATTTTCACCACTGCTTGTGTAGTTGCTCTAGAGGTAGGAAAAGCTTCTACAAAATGGGTTAAATGGTCAATTATCACTTACAAATGTTTGTATCTCCCTACCTTAGGCAAATCAGTAAAGTCAATTTGAATGTGTGAAAAAGGTCTGTACGCTAAATCCCTTCCCCCAGCTTCCCGTTGTCTCCACTGCTTCTTATTCACCTTTTGACAGGTTAAACATCGTTGTGTGACCTGTTTGGCTAAGTTATACATCCCAATACAGACATATTTAATAGCAAAATGATCTATCAAGGCTTGTGTACCCCAGTGAGTTTTGGAGTGGATGGCTTCCAAAATTCTTCGGGCTACCGGTTTTGGAAGAACTTCGCGACCGTCTGGCAATTCTCGTTTATTTCCCTTCTTCACTACCCCCATTTCATTCAATTTCTGTTGTTCTCTCTCAGTGAATGTGAGTATTTGAATTGGCCCGTGATAATAACAATGCGTCTTAGTGGGGTTCAAACAGACACATTCTATCTTATCTATTTTGGAATCTTCCCAGCAAAGCATACAAGGTAATTTGTTTAAATCTTTTTCACAAAAGGAGCAATTTCTCTTAACTCCTGCAGCCTTTTCTTTTAATACCCTGAGGGCTGCGGCCTTTGCTTCGTGATCTGCTAGGTTATTTCCCCTCACTCGATTGTTTACTCCAGTCTGGTGCCCTTTTACATGGACCACAGCTATTTCAGTGGGCCACCTTAGAGCCTGTAAAACCTTCCTTACTAAATCTTCATGAATTAATCTTTTTCCTTGGGAACTAATTAAACCTCTCTCTTCTCAAATTTTTCCAAAGGTATGCACCACCCCATAAGCATATTTTGAGTCTGTAAAGATTGTTCTTGCTTTTCCTCTCAATAATTTCAGTGCTCGCCATACAGCATACAATTCACAAGCCTGCGCTGACCACACAGAATTTAGTGGTCCTGATTCTATTACCTCTAGGGTCTTTCTATTAATTACTGCATAACCAGATTTTCTCCTTTCTTCAACTACTCGGGAAGACCCATCCACAAACAGTTTTTCCCCATATTCTAATTCTTCCTCTTCTAGGTCTGGTCTGATTTTTGTTTGTTCTTCTATTACCCTTGAACAATCATGCCTTAAGTTTTCACTCGGTTCCCCATATAAAAATTGGGCGGGATTTTGGAGAGAGGTAGTCTCTAAGCTCAATTTAGGAGAAGATATAAGGATCTTTTCATATTTTAAAAGCCGAGCATCAGTTATCTATTTGTCTGCTTTCTGTTGGAGGACCCCCCTTATGTTGTGAGGAGACAAAACATGCAACTCTCCCCCGAAAGTGATTTTTACAGCTTCTTCTACTAACAGAGCAGCAGCCACTATCGACTGCAAACATGTTGGCCAACCCCTTGATACTGGATCTAGTAATTTAGATAGGTAGGCCACAGGCTTTTTACTACCAGCCCAATCCTGGGCTAACACCCCATATGCTGTTCCTTCCGTTGTGTTTACAGAGAGATAAAAAGGCCTTTTTAAATCTGGGAGGCTTAATACAGGTGCATTTACCAACTCTGTCTTGAGAATTTGTAATTTGTCTTCATCTAACTGATTCCACTTAAGTAAACCAGTCTTGGTTAATTTTTCATATAAAAATTTTACTTTCCCACTAAACCCCTCAATCCATTGTCTACAATATCTAAATAATCCCAGTAATTGCCTCACCTCTCGTTTTGTTTGTAGCCTTGGCATAGATAAGATCCCTTTTATTCTATCCAGATCTATCTTTTTCATTCCTTGCTTCAGCCTGTATCCCAGGTATTTTACTTCTTCTACAAATTGGAGTTTAGATTTTGATACCTTCAGTCCTTTTAAACTAAGGAAGTTCAACAGCTTTATGCTCTCTTGCCTTACCACCCATTCCTCTTTGCCAGCAATCAACAAGTCATCCGCATATTGAATCAACACGGCCCCTTCTCCTAACTTATAATCACTTAGTAATTGTTCAAGTGCTTGGCCGAACAAATTGGGGGACTCAGTAAATCCTTGAGGAAGAACCGTCCAGCGAAGCTGCTGTTTTCTATGAGTATCTGGGTCTTCCCACTCAAATGCAAAATAATCCCTACAATTCTTTTTCAAGGGGCACGCCCAAAAAGCATCTTTTAAATCTATTACACTATACCATTGATTATCAGGTCCTAATTGGCTCAACAGGGTGTAAGGGTTTGCTACTACGGGAAATCGTTCCACGGTTCTTTTATTAATTTCCCGTAAATCATGTACTAACCGGTATTTCCCATCAGGTTTCTTAACAGGGAGAATGGGTGTATTAAAAGGGGACATGCAGGGTTCCAACAATCCTTGTTTTAGAAGTCTTTCAACTTCGGGTTTTATCCCCATTTTCCCTTCATCTGAAATTGGATATTGCTTAATCTTTACTGGAATGTCAGGGTCTTTCAATGTCACTTCAAACGGTTCTATCTCCAATCGACCCACAGTGTCGGGGGTATACCAAACTTCTGGGTTTATTTCCTGTTCATCCTCTACTCGCAATGGACATAATTTTACTGTTAATCGTTTATTTTCTATACTAATTTCAATTCCTAATTCTACCATAAGATCTCTTCCTAAAAGATTGTAATCAGCTTCAGGTACCAACAGGAGGGTTCCTAAACCCAATTTTGAGCTGCTTTCAAAAGCTACATCTTTAATCACAGGTACACTAAAAGGTTCTCCCTTCGCTCCCACAACTTGGATTCTTTCTTTTGATATTTTACATCCTAAAGGGAGGCTTTGTACTGTGGACCTTTCTGCTCCAGTGTCAATTAAAAACTCAATTTCCTGTTGCTGGGGACCTACTTTCAGCTTTACCAGGGGCTCTGATCTTTCTCGGGTCCCCAGCAAATAGAGCCCTTGACCCCCCTAATCTTCCTTAAATTCTTTCTCATCTGCAATCCTTTTCCGACAATCTCTCCGAAAATGCCCTCTCTTTCCACAATAATAACAAGTCCCCTGGGTGCCCTCCTTTTCTCTAGGCACATTTCTGGTTCTAGGAGGGCCCGCCTTCGAGGGGAATCGACTAGTTGTTACCCGTTGCCCCTCACGTACTACTGCCATCATTACTTTAGCCTGCTTCCTGTGTCCTTCTTCCTCTCTCCGGACATACACCTTCTGCGCTTCCCGCAACAATTCATCTAAACCACGATCATGCCAATCCTCAATTTTCTCTAACTTTTTCCTGATGTCAGGCCAAGATTTTGCTACAAATTGAGTTTTTAATAACACTTGACCTTCTGGAGTATCAGGATTCACTCCGGAATATAGTTGAAATGACCTTCGGAGCCTCTCTATCCATTCAGTAGGGTCTTCATCTTTCTTTTGGCTTTCACAGAAGGCTTTATTTACATTTTGTCCCCGAGGGACAGATTCCCGGATTCCTTGGATTAGGATAGTTCTTAAATCTGCCATATGGGCTCGGTGCTGTGGATTTTGCTTATCCCAGTTGGGGCATTGCAATGGCCACTTCACATCAGCTTGGGGACCTGCCTGGTGGTCCCTGTCCCACACCCTCATTCCCGCTGTTCTGATCATTCTCCTTTCCTCAGAAGAGAACAAAATTCCTATGATAGACTGCATTTCATCCCACGTATATATATTGGGACCCAAAAATTGATCAACCCTTTCCGCCACCCCAAGGGGATCTTCTAGCAAATGTCCCTTCTCTTTCTTGAATTCTCTAACATCTCCAGAATTAAGGGGCACTTCTACATAGCCTATGCCCGGTATTTGGGCAGGCTGCCCCTGTTGTCCAGCATTTGGATTAGGGATCATCCCCAGGCCCACTTCTCTTAATGGATACAGGGTTGGACCTTCTCTATCCCTCCTAGACTGGCTGCGAGTGATCCTTCGGTTATCTTCGGATCTTAACTCGTGGTTCCCCAATTCTCGTTCCCCGGATTCTTCTTCATGATCTGACTCTAGGACTTGTGCCTGGGGAGGTGGGGGAACTGGGAGAGGAGGAGATATGTATGGCGGGGGGGGAGCAGTCGGGACCTCCTCGGATCGTTTAGATTTCTTTTTTCCTCCCCAGGTGTTTAGGGCAAACAATCCAGTCCTAGTTTCTCCCACTATCCAAAGGGCAGCATATTCACTTTCTTCCAGGCAAAAAGGTTCTTTAGAGTTTACATAAATATTTAATGCCTGGCAAATCCAATTTTTGGAACTTCCGAATACTGGCCAAAACAGATTATCCCCACGGATCTGTTTCCCTCCCCACACCTCCATACAATAATGTATCATTTTGACCTTATCCTTCCCTTTCCTAGAAGAATAATCATTCCAATATTTAATCATCATCATCCCTAACGGACTGTCAGGGGGTATCTGGGGGAGCTTTACTGGGGTCCCCTTACCCATGGGATCAGAGGGCTTGCTTTTCCCCTGTCCCATCTTCCAGAACACCAACAAACACTCACACACACGTTTCCCTCTTTTTGTGGCCCAGACCCTCGCGGGATTTGGGAACCGCACTACTCAGAGGTCCGCACTCACTTCGCCCACATTGGACGTCTCATTTGCTGTGTCCTGGGATACCCAACCCCAACCGAGCGGATTCCCAAATATACTTACGCTTCCTGCGTCTTCGCCCGGGGCTTCGTGCACAAAGATTATGGGGTTACCGGTTTTCCTTTGCTTGTTACCAATTTAGGGTTCGTCGGTAAGGGTCCAGGAGGGTGGACGCAGCACCAAGGCCGCTAAAAGCGGGGCGCCTCCCTGGTGGAGGTCTCCCACCGGGTTGCCCTTATCCGAGTCACGGCACCAATTTGTTATAAGTGTTTGTCACACACACTGACTCAGAGCCAATTGAACATCAACAAGGGGAATTTATTAAGCAAGCGGTAACAAGCAAAAGCAGCGCTGGGCGGCCGGGAGTTAGCACTCCACCAACGGCGCGCGCTTTCCTCTCTCAGTCCTTTGGGTTTTATACCCCTTGTTTCTGCTGTACGTGTCTCTTTTGCAATCGTGTCTCCGCTGGCGCTGCCTGTTGATAGGGGTCGTACTTTGCCCTCCGGTGGTCGTTGCAATGAAGAAGACTCCTCTTCCCGGCAGAACCTCTGCCTTATGAGTAGATCCTTTTTACACGTTGAACAATGGACACTTAAGTATGGTTAATTAACTCAGCTCAAACTAATCAAGACATTCTTATGGACTACGGGTGCATGACTTGTGCCCTCTCAGATCTGGTTTTATTCTTTGTTATTTTATTGAACTCTTGGTAGTCCTTCTATTTTAATGAACAATTTTTATGTTGTTTTTATTACAATGATGAGGGGAGTGTACCATTAGGGGTGCCCCAGAGGTGACTTTTTGGGCTTCCTCAGTTAAAAGTGCTGTGGCCACTAGGGCTTGTAGACATGAGGGCCAGCCCCAACTGACAGGGTCTAGCAGTTTAGAATAATATCCCACTGGCCTTTGACTGCTTGCCCATTCCTGAGTGAGTACCCCATATGCTGTTTGATCAGAGGTGTTTACAAATAACTGAAATGGTCTCTCCAAATCCGGGAGACTTAGTACAGGGGCTTGAATTGAATCATGTTTGACTTTTTAAAAACTTTTGTCATTCACCTTTGTCCATTTTCTTAATAAATTATTTTCTGCCTCTGGCAGTAACAGTAGATTTGTAATTCAATTCTGCTCTGGGTCTCAATTTGCATATATTTAATAATAAGGACTCAAAATGGTTCACTTTTTGCTCCCATCACAAGTGCTGTTTCTCTACTAGGTTTGCACGTTTTTGGTAGGTGTTTAATTGTGGATATTTTTTTTTGGCTCTTGTATCTACTAAAAGTTCCACCTCCTCTCCATGGGGACCGATTTTTTAAAAATTATTTTTTCAAGGGCTCTTTCGATGGTATAGTCCCCAATACATACAGCCCTTGACACCCTTATTCGTTCTTTTGGAACATTTTTTCATCCCGTATCCTCTCTTTACAATTTTTTTTTTTTTTTTTACTATGACCTTTCTTGTTACAGTAAAAGCAGGTTCGACTTAGTGAATTATTTCCTGCCTCATTTCCTTGTTTCCGTGGGGGTTTTCGTGTTTTCCCTCCCCCTTTCTTCCCTGGTGAGTAGGATACTTAATGTAGATTGTAATTCCATCCAAGTACACATACTTGGTCCGAGGAATTGATTTAGTGTCTCAGATACCCCTATAGGATCTTCCAATAGTTTTCCCATCTCTTTTTCTAAGTTTCTTACCTCCCCTGTGTTCAAGGGAACATTTACAAATCCAGTTAATTCAGTCTGTTGTCCCGCTAATGGGACTTCCCTCAGGGGGTAAAGGGGAGCCTTTGTGTCATTATCTCCCTCCTCTCTGCTGATCCTATCGCTCCTGGTATTTCTTTGACTCCAGGGAGTCCTTTGAGCTATTGGAGTACCAGAAGGGGAGGGAGCAGAGACATTGGGGGGGGGGGAGGGGGGGATCGCCTGTATTTTTTTGTATTATATGGAGGTGGGAGATTATCAAGGGATTCCCAGGTAACCTTTTTTGTTATCCTCATCCTCTTTTTCCTTGACCGTACATCCCGAGAATGGTTTATGCTGTTCTGTCCACAGAGCAGCACAGTCACATTCCTCTCTGTTAAATGGTTCTTTACAAGCATCCTAAGTGTTTAATGCCCCACAACTCCATTTTTTTCTTTACTTTTTCTTTTGTATAATTCCCTTGTGTCCCAACGTCATTCCCAAAGTGCTGCCCGGTGGTATTTCTGGCAACCTACTGGCCTTCTTTTTTCTTTTTTTTTTTTATTTTTTTATTTTGTTTTTAAGAACTTTGAACCCTTCGTGGGTTGTTTGGACTTAAAACCTTCCTCTTTCTTTGTCCTATTTTTACCTCAAAGGACTATCTTGAGGTATTTGTGCTTCCTCTTGTATTCCACCCGGATCCTGCCTCTCCTTGGGTCAGGATGGGAAGGAATTCTGCCTCTACCTGGGCTTGGGATGGGAAAAAGCAGCTTTTTCCCTCTTCCCCCGTGACTCCTGTGTTGCTCTCCAATCTTTCCCCCCCCCAAGTCCCTCCCCCCAAGTCCCACCTCTGCCTGGGTTGGGATGGGAAAAGAACCTGGCCTCTACCTGGGTTAGGATGGGAAAAAGCAGCACTCGCTTCGTCCCTTCACCGGCCGGGCCCCTGGCGGGAAACCAGAACCGCGGACAGAAGGACTCCACACTCGGTTCGTGGAAAAATCCACGTCTCGTTCAGCAAGCACACAGTCACCTCCACCAAACCAGACAGTCACTTACGGCTTCGACGCTCCTGTCTGGGTCTGCGTGCACAAGAATGACAGGTGATTTTGCCGTGATCTTCCGGGGAGTTTTTTTCCTTGCTCAGTCTATATCGTGAGGTACGTCCATGGGTCCTGAGAACCACTGAGGAACCGGGGCCGTGGGAGCGGGGCGCCTCCCTGAAATTGCAGTGCCTCTCAAGGCTCCAAGGATGTCCCAGGTTTCAGCACCAAATTATTATAAATGAGAAACAAAGTCTCGATATTTAGCAAAATTTAGATTGCTTTATTTGGTATAGACGGAGCAAGCAGCGCTGGGGAACGTGAGGGGTCAGCGCCCACTCCACGCTCCGTCGAACGTTGGTTGGCAGCTCCTTTTTATAGGATGGTTCTCCTTGTAGTCTCGGGACAGTTTGCCAAGCAGCCATGTGGTCTTGGTAGATAAGGAACAGTAGACATGGGGGTCTTGTCTTAACAGCTGAGTTGCAATTGATTACACCAAGGCAGGAAATCTGGTAGTGCAAAATCTTTTAGGCTGCAATTGATTATACAAATGCAGGAAATCTGATTTTGCAATATCTTTCAGGCCGTCGGAAACCCCCGTTTTACAAACTGGTATCAGATACAATTTAATAAAAAATCATAATATTCATAATAGGGGGATTTAAACAAAATTATTTAATCATATGTATTTTCTCTGTCTAATGTCCATGCTTCATTTCAGACCTGAGTATTCTGGTTTATACAAACCCAGCTACTTTTATGATTGACACGAATCTTTTATCAATTATCACACATGGAACAGGTCTGGCTGGCTTGGCCTCCCAGGGGCTACCTGACAGGTCTGGCTGCCCATGGAATGTCCAGGGCTGCCTCTCATCAGTCTCTGGAGCACTGGGGCTCTGTGCCTTCCTTCCTAGGGAAAAGAACCGGCCTTCTTGTCCTTCCTGACCATGACCTAAATTGGAATTTGGCCTCCCAAATTCCATATATCCAAGGATTGCTCCCAGACAAAAGTAGCCAGGATAGACAGGTCAGGCTGGCCTGGTCCTGAGGTGAATTTCTCAGACTATGAGCAGAATTGGTTTATTTGCCAACATCTTGGAGAAAGTCCAGAGATCTCCTGGGATGGGGTTTGGAGGCCTCAAGCACATGACCACGATACAGGGACAAAGGAGCTCTGTGCTCAGTGGAGTGGAGGCTGAGGATGGTGGAGGAGAGCCCTGGGAGTGCCTGAAGGGTGGTTTCAGAGATGGTGGATCCTTTTGACATGGCAGAAAACAGCCAGAGATAGAAAAGATTAATGCCAAGGGCCGCTGGGGAGGGCCAGACTGGACCCAAGGAGAAAGGAATTTCTCTGCCAGGGCAGGGCTGTGGTGCAAGAAATCCCCCAGAAAGAGTGTGGAGCAGCCCAAGGCTTTGTGTGGCCAGGCAGAGGCAGGCAGGAGGCAGAGCTGGCAGCAAAGGAAGGGGCCAGCGAGGTGGGGCAGCCGGGGGCTGAGGACAGCCTGCAGGGACAGAGGGGCAGGGCATGGGCACCGTAGGACAGCCTGGGCTGCAGAGGGCACAGGGATGGGCAGCAGCTGAAAGGCCCTGCCAGAGCCAACTCCTGCAGCACTTTGGCCATGGCTGCTGGCCCCGGGAAGAGCCCTGAGCAATGAGGGAGGGACAGGATCTGCCTTGCCAGGGACTGGGGCTCAGGCTTTGGCCTTTGCATTCCTGAAACACATCCAGGTGAGCTCAGCACCAGGGACACCTTTCTATTTCTTGTCCCCACCTGCCATCAGTGCCTCCAGGGTTCAATGATTTTGAAATTGGAGACTTTAAAAAGTCCACTTTATTGTTTAAGAACATTTTCAATTTCATTTGTCTAAAATGGAGTTGCCATGAGCAAAGTGCACTTGTGTGGGGACCAGCAGGTCTGACTGCCCTGGGCACAGGGAGCCCAGTTTTCCCTCGGAGCTCCCCAGTGTGCAGGCTGAGAGCAATGCTGAAGATGAGGCAGCAAGACAAACCAGAGCTCAAAAACAAAGAAGCTGCGCCAAGATCCCCCCTAGGAAGAGAAGTCATATTGGTGAGATTCCCAAGAAATTAGACCAGAAATGACCAAGGGAAATCTGTCCCAGCTTGTCATTGCCTTCTTTCTACAGTCTCCAATGCCCGGAGTGAAGAAATGTCCAACAGCAGCTCCCGCAGCCACTTCCTCCTGCTGGCATTGGCAGACACGTGGCAGCTGCAGCTCCTGCACTTCTGCCTCTTCCTGGGCATCTCCCTGGCTGCCCTCCTGGCCAACGGCCTCATCATCAGCGCCGTAGCCTGCGGCCACCACCTGCACACCCCCATGTTCTTCTTCCTGCTCAACCTGGCCCTCAGCGACCTGGGCTCCACCTGCACCACTGTCCCCAAAGCCATGCACAATTCCCTCTGGGGCACCAGGCCCATCTCCTGTGCAGGATGTGCTGTACAGCTCTTTTGCTTGCTGTTCTTTACCACAGCAGAGTAGTATCTCCTGACCCTCGTGTGCTACAAGCACTACGTGTCCATCTGCACACCCCTGCACTAGGGGATCCCCCAGGGCAGCAGAGCTTGTGCCCACATGGCAGCAGCTGCCTGGGCCAGTGGCTTTCTCCATGCTCTCATGCACACTCCCAGTCCATTTTCACTGCCCCTGTGCCGGGGCAATTCCCTGGGCCAATTCTTCTGTGAAATGCCCCAGATCCTCAAGCTCTCCTGCTCCAAATTCTACCCCAGGGAACTTGGCCTACTCATGGGTGGTACCTGTTTAGCATTTGCTTCTTCTGTATTCATTGTTTTCTCCTATGTGCAGATCTTCAGGGCCGTGCTGAGGATCCCCTCTGAGCAGGGATGGGATAAAGCCTTTTCCACCTGCCTCCCTCACCTGGCCGTGCTCTCCCTGTTCCTCAGCACTGTCATGTTTGCCTACCTGAAGCCCCCCTCCATCTTCTGCCCATCCCTGCATCTGACACTGTCACTTCTGTACTCAGTGCTGCCTCCAGCCCTGAACGCCCTCAGCTACAGCCTGAGGAACCAGGACCTGAAGGACACCCTGAGGACAATGATCACTGAGTGGTTTTCAGAAGCAATGAACTGTCATTCTTCTGCATAGCTGTTACTAAGTTACTCATTAATGCCCACTTTGTGTCCCGTATTTTTGCTGCTGACACAGGTGTTACACTTCTGAGAACTTGCTCGCACCAAAATCTTGGACTGTTCAGGCAAATATTTCAGTATTTGCCTTTCTAGTGTGACCCAGAGACTGTAGAAATGGGGAGCTCTAGTACAGTAAGTGTGTGCTGAAACAACAGAAAGAACTCGGTGTTGTCTTGTTTGCCTGACATCTTTCCTCCCTGACATCTCTGGAGCTGCAGGGTCAGTGCCTGTGGGCAGAGCAGGGGGAGAAGAGTCCCAGCAGAACAGCATTGCCAGGGAGCCCCAGGGCTTCTCCTGTGTAACCTCCTCTTCCTTCACTTCCACACTCCCCTTCAGAGCCCCTGTGCTGGTTTAAGGCCTCAGGGCTCTCTCAGCTTGGTCCCTGCCCTGCTGGGTGACTGTCCAGAGACTGCAGGCAAGGACAGGTTGTGGGCACTGCTGGGACAGAGCTGGGCTCTACAACAGCATTTCCATGGTGCAAGGGCATGTCCCCGGAGCAGGGCCCGAAAGCTTCAATCTTCTTCCCAATTTGTTCTCAAGAATGTGCCCAACACAGTGCCCTGGAGAGGAAATCAGCAGTGAAGAGAAAAATGTGGCAGTGTTCAGGGTGGTGGCCCCCAGGTGTGCCCTTGCAAAGGCAGCGCTGCTTCCAGCAGTGGCCTCTCAGCCCAGGTCACAGAGGTTGCTCTTCCCTCCATGGTGGGACATCAAGTGACCGGGTCAGGAGTCTGTGTTTGCAGTGCAAGGACAAGACACAGCCCTGAGCATCCTCTGTGTGGGGTGGGGGTGGGGACGACGACGACATAAACCCAGGGAGCACAAACACCTTCAGCTCTTCCTGGAGTTTCCAGAGAGTAAGGTCCCCTGGGAACTCCTGAATGCAGGGCTGGGATGAGCTCCTGTGCCCAGAGCTCCCCGTGTCCATCCCTCCGGCCGTGGGGCACCTGGGGCAGGGGCAGGGCAGGGTGACACCCGCAGGGCTGAGCTCCCTGCCAGGCTCTGGCAGCGGCAGCAGAGCCCAGGGAGCCGCTGCCCGTGCTGCAATGAACTGTCTGTGTGTGTGCCAGGGAAGGACTCGTGTCCCTGGATGCCCCTGTGGCTGTGAGCGGGGCATGAGCCCAGCTCAGGGCTGGGCACCTGACAGAGCCCTGACATTGCTGGCTGTGCCCAGAAGAGAAGGCTTAGGAAAGGTGACCATGGTTAAACCTCTCTGTCGATCAAGTGACAGCCAAGTGTCTGTCACTGGCCCTCCTCAGTCAGACAACAGGAGAAAATAAGCTGAAAACCTGTGGGTCAACAGAAAGAGAGATTAATGGGCAGGGCAGGGCAAGGAAGTAAAAAGCAAAGGCCAAATGCAGAAGCAAAGGAAACCACAGGGAGGCAAGAATTCAGTAGATGTAGTGGTTGCTTTGGAAGACAAACGTATTAATAGAGAAAATTCAGAGACCATCTCACGCCCTTCCTTGCCCTCAGTTTATTGCTGCCCTTGACATCGCATGGAATGGGAGAGCCCTTGGGTCACCCCAGCCAAGCTGTCCCCTCCCTGTGCCCTAAGGAACACTTACCCATCCCCAGCCCATTGGTTGGGGGTTGCAGAGACAGCCTGGGCAGAAGTCAGGGCAGGGTGGGCAGTGGCAGGGCAGAGCCAGGGGGGCAGCGAGATGGGAGTGTGCAGCCTGCAGGGGCACAGCAGCAGCTGTGGGACAGTGCAGGACAAGCTGTGCTGGACATGGCCAAGGGCCCTGGCAGGGCTGGCAGTGCCCAGGAGAAGCCAAGTCTTGGTGCCCTGGGGCACAGCAGCGTCTGTGCCACCAAGGGCTGGGAGGAGACACCTTGTCCTGAGCCACTGGGGCCTCCTGGCACAGCCCCAGCAAGGCTGGGCACTGTCACCCCCTTGTCCTGCCCTCAGCATCCTCCCCTGCCCCACACCCCGGTGGCCTCAGGGATCTGCTGGCATGAGTCCCTGGGGAGCCTTGGTCAGGAATGGCCCTGGGGGGCTCCTGAATGCTTCCAGGGACTGCAGGTTTTCCAAAGGACCTTGGCCTTTGCTCTTGCCTTGGAGTCTCTCAGAGCTTCCTACAATCCTGGTCTTCAATTATCTGCTCTAATGAGTCCCTTGAGATTCTTAGTCATTACCAACACTCAGTGGGGCTCATTAATGCTTCAGGGTACTTCAGATTTTTCAAGTACTAGGTGTTTCCCTTTTGATACCGACTCCAGGAGAGGTTTGTGCAATCTTGACCTCCAATTATCTACTTTAAGGGGTCCCTTGATTGCTCTGTATGGACACTGGGGGGGCGCTCATTAATGCTTTGAGATAACCAAGGTATTTTAAGGTACTTTGCATTTTCCTTCCCACACTGAGTCTCTGTGAGGATTTTGTGCAATCCTGGCCTCCAATTCCCTCCTGCAAGGAGCCCATGAGCAGCCTGTGCTGCAGCTGGACCTCAGTGGGACCCATTAATGCCTCCAGACCCTTTGCATTCTTTTTCTGACTTGGACTCCTGGAGAGGTTTCTGCAGTCTCCTCTCAGGCCCTGAGATTGTAGCATTGTGTGATGGATATTGCTCCAGGGTCTCTCCTAAGGAGGTCTGGCCTGCTCAGAGAAGCTGTGCCTTGAGGTTTGACCCGGTGGGTGTGGACAACCTTGCTGCACATTCCCCAACCGCATCCTGTCTGTCCTGACTCAGCTGACACCCCTGCTTTGCTTGGAGAACTGGCTGCACACACCCTAAGAAGGGTTTTCCTATTTTTTTTTTTTTTCTACACCAACCTACAACAGTTTTGATTGCTCCAAACAACGAAAAGTTCCCCACTGAAAACAGACACCCTCCTCAAGTGTGTGCCAAGCCCCAGGCAGCACCAAGACCATTTCAGAGCTGCCCTGCCCAGCTGTGAGGGTGGATTAGCATCCCAAGGTGCCCTGGGCCATTGCAAGGGACTGTTGCCAGGGACACTGCACTGACCCCCACTAGTGGGTTTGGGTGCCAGGGCAACCCTCATCAGTTCAAGTTGCCTTGGAAACCACCCCAAGGAGCCATTTGTGCAGTCAGGTTCCATGGGCACTTGCATGCAGACCTGTTGTGTCCTCAGCTGCCATGGCAACCCTGAGGACAAAGCGGTGCCGGGGCTGGTCCAGCTTCAGCTGCACTGACACTCATTGATGCAGTCAGGTGCCATGGCAACAGCCACAGAGACCCCTTCCTCACTTTGGTGCCACGGCAGCCAACGCCTGGAGCCATTGTGATGGCTGCTTGTCATGGAAACCTGCCCTGGGCCCCTTGCTCAGGGCTGCTGTCACTGCCCAGAGCCAGAGGGGATCCCTCGCTGGGGGCTTGTGCCATGGCCACCTGCCCTGTGCCGCGCTGGCTGGGCAGGCGCAGCGGGACCAGCAGCAAACCCCAGGGCCAGGGCCAAAGGCCAGCTCAGCCAGACAGAAAGGTCAGCTGGGCACTGTTTCCATGGCAAGCCTCACTGGGACAGGACACCTGGGTCACCTGGCATGGCACTTGCCATGGAAACCCCTTGTAGGGCCTGATGCCACGGACGCTGGCACCGAGACACTGCTGGGGTCGGGTGCTGAGCACAGGCTCCATCACACACAGATGGTTTTGCTCTTGCTGAGCTTGCACAGAGCCAAGGCCTTTCCTGCCCCTCGTCCAGCCACGCTGGGGAGGGGCTGGGGGTGCAGGGGAGCTTGGGAGGGGACACAGCCAGGACAGGTGACCCCAACTGACCCGGGGGAGATCCCGGACCATGGGACATCATGCTCAGCGTATAAAGTGGGGGGAAGAAGGCAGAAACCAGGGGACATTTGCAGTGGTGGCGTTTGTCTTCCCAGGTAACTCCTAGGCACGATGGGACTCAGTTTCACCAGTGGCCAGGGTCAGCACCAAAGACACAGACACCAGCTGAAGGAATTGCGTAATTTATATAACGCAAAACTGCAAAGAATCACAACAGGAGAAGCTCAGCAATGCACCCAGACATCACTCCCAAGAAGTGCCCGCAGTGATTAAGAAAGATCCATCAGCAGTTCCCCCCAGACTTTACCATCACCCAGATGCACACATCAGCTGGGGGAAGCTGTCACAGCCAAGGACTGCAGAGCCACTCCCGGACACTGGGAATTCCTGCAGGTGCCTCCAGCCACAGCTGAGGCTTCCAGCCCTGCTGAGAGAGGGCCCAGCTCTGATGGTGTTGAACAGAGAATCTGACAGCACTCCTAGTGCAGGAACATGGGTTTAAGTCTCCTGTTTGGTTCCTCCCAATGCCTGGCCAGGGCTCAAGGAGGAACCAAGGGAGTTCACTTGGACCAAACACCCCCAAACAAGGCCAGATGGGACCTTGTTGGATTTCTAAATGCTGAAAGGTAAATCCTTCTTTCACCAATACACAGATACAGAGATCGTATTGCTAAAAAAGCCTCAATGATGAGCAGATAAAAATATAACATTTGCTTGGAAGGTGCATCTAGAGGTCAGCTTTGGCTCAGGGCCTGATGTTCGGGCCTTGGTACTTCAACCAGTGCTTTGACCAAGGCATGAACTACAACCTCCATAACAATTCCTTCAATAATGGATTCTTGGATTTAGGTATGAGGCACAAAGGCATCACCTCTTGTTCTTCAATTAAGCATTAATTGAAGAACAGTTCATTACTCAGAGCTGTAATTTGCAACTCTTTTAAAACATGCCTAATTAGTTGCTCTTCTCTGTTGTTTCTCAAATCCCCACTTTCTCTTGAGACTGTGTCTCTCTTGAGACAAGTCTCAGTGCTCCATTTCCCAGCACAAAGTGTCACAACAACTCTAACATGGAATCATTACACACCAAGGGCTCACACTGCAATGTTTGCAGTGACTGCCACAAATGCATTTCACAGCAGCCTCCAATTTGGCAGGCATGAAGGCAATCTCAGCAAGAAGAATTTTCTTCTTTCTGCCACTCTTCTACTGCTCTTCCTATTGAGGTGATTCCTGATGGCTGCACTTCAGACTCATCACTGATAGAAGTGCAACATTCCTGTCCCGTCATAGCCCAGGCTCCTCCTTGCCCAGCAAGCAGATGATCCAAGGCCATGAGGTTCTGTAGAGCCCCATTTGTGTTTGTTGGAGCTCACAGGATGTGCTACTGGATATTTGCACAGTATCCTTTTCTACTTCTTCAAATAATCCATGTAGCTCATTAATGTGAACTCCATAGGACGAGGCAGTGCTCATGGGGCACAGGGTGAACCAGAGTCTTTGGCTTTCTGAGACCAAAGGCACTCTGTGGGGGGAAATGTTCTCTCGGCCCAAACTCTTCCTTCTGCTTGTTGCTGAAGTACCCCCAAGGGAGGCATCAACACTGCCTGAAAAACAGGACCCAAACACATTGAGGGAAGCCTTTACAGGCATTGTCTCTGCACATCCAGCAGGTCCCATTCCCAGTACCAAAGGTCTGATTTCCCATTTCCCACTGTGGGCTGCTGATGCATCCAGGGCTCCTCCCTGTGCTCCTCTTCTGTCCCCCGTGCCTTTGGGCCACAGCAGTTTCACAGTGGCCCTGCAGCTGGCAGTGCTCTAACACTGACCCTGACCAGCTCCAGCACCCCAAGTTCTATGGACATTGGGAGTGATGGCAAAGCACAGAAATCCTTTCACACTGGGGCCTCTAACTCCAACAGGGTTCAGTTTCTACTGAAGGGAAATCTTAGTGAACCCTGTGAAGCTGATCATTGTATTCCTTTTTTGCACAGCACAGTTTTCTTTAACTGTCCCTGCACTGACTCTGTTAGGAGTCAGAGCCCATGGACAGAGCTCTGGCCACCCCACAGGGTGGGCCCTCCAAGGGACCCCCATTCCTCCCAACATTAGTTGAGGACATACCCAGCAATTACTTACATAGAGTATTTTGGCTACTAAGATCTTTACATTTTCAGAACAATTTCAGGACTAATCCCTGATGAAACTCTACAGGTGTTTCTGGCAAACAAAGATTCTGGCTGACTCTCAAGACACAACTTACAGACATAAGCACTACTTTAGTGACAAGGTGACTCATTCTTTTTCCTCAGTCTCATCCGGGTTAGGAACAGTAATTCCACTGTCCATGCAGCTGGTGCCCATTTAATTCCAGAATAATGTCCCGAGGGACCTTTGCTGTTCAGCTTTCCCGCGCTGTCTGCGGGTAACAAGGCTTGCTGGGGTCCTTTCCCCTTTGGCTGGAGAGGTGCCGGGTCCCAGGCCCTGAGGGACCCCCAGGCTCCTGGCTGGAATTCGTCTGGAAGTGCCTCAGTGTCACATCAGCCTTCACATGGAGCCCCGTGGATCAGAGCATTTCCCAAACGGGACCCTTGGGGCAAACACGCAGATGTGGTCTGGCACGATCTCTAAAACAATATCCCAAAACATCCACTTGTTCTCACATAGAGCACTTGGCTGCAGGGACATATTGCCAGGTTCCAGCATTCCAACAGTCTTGTCTTTCCCCAGAGCTGTTCCTGCAGCTGGCTCGGGAGGGCCACTTGGCCTCTCCACCCACACTTTGGCTCCATTATTAGGACTGCTGCATCCAAAGCCTTGATCTCCACAAACAGTGCTGATTTGAGCTGGATCTCCTTCCTTCACTGATGTTTCGAAAGCTGGAAGATCAATAATGGTGCTACTGTGCCACAGGGCTAAATCATCCAATCTTGTTCACTATTGCTGAAAAGGATTACTTTGATTTCTCCTTGACAATCTGCATCAATTCCTCTTCCCGTGACGTGAACCCTTTGCAAGGCCAAGCTCCAGTGAGCAGTTCCCCAAACAAAGTGTCCTGGAGGAATCTGAACTCCTCTTTCCGTATTGATAACTCTCATTTGCTTCTGATTTATCCTAATTAATTCCAGTGCATCACAGTCCAGCCCTGCAGCCTCTGGGGGGCCCTGTCAGGGGCCGTGGCACCCAGAACAATTTCCCAGGAAGTCCAAGTCTCACTGGCCATGGTTGTATTTGCAAACCGGGAGCAGCCATGCACATCCAGGGCCTTTCCATTTCCCAGTGGGCCCATTGCTAAGGGTAGGGAGCACATCTGGGAGTTGGCTTCTCCATCGGGACAGCTTCTCAGCTCCTCATTTTTTCAACTGCTCTTTTAACAAACATTCATTTGTCCAACCAATGCCGCAGCTTGTGGATAGCCTGCTGTATGAAAAACCCAGCAGTCTTAATCACTGTGTTTTCCACACTAACAAAAAACACATTCCACATCACAGTGTCAGCAAACCCCATGAAAGCAGCCAATTTCATCCCTTCCTCCTGTATTCATTATAAACAGTCTCACAAAGTTTGCCGTGACGTTGATGTCCTTGTTAAAGCTTTTCTGTAGGGTATTCAGTGTTACATCCCTGAGCAACCAAAGCTAACACACGAGTACTGTCAGCATTATTTCACATTATTATTATTATTATTTATATAAAAATAAAAATATTATTTCATGACATGTAAGATATGCGTACACATATGTATGTATAACACAGTAACATTATTATATCACAAGCACAATGAAATTCAAGCTCAAGATTAAAACTTTTTCTGTGTCTCCATGTGGGAGTGTTCCAACACAAATTGTTCCTTCTGTTGCTGCTGTTTCCAATATGCTCTTAACAAAATCCCTCCTCATCCTCCCAAACCCACAAGTTCTTTTCCTTTTTCCATATGCAATTTTGGGATGCATTTGAAGACACCCACTGGTTCAGCCTCTTTTAACTCACGGCTCCACTGCTCCCACGGTGCTCTGACCTCAGCCCACTCCTGAGACACACAACTCTAGGGAAGGGCTTCGCATCCAGCAATTTCCAACGGGACGGACTCCTTACATTTACATTTTTAAAGTGACATTTTGTTGTGATCCAGCCAGACTACGCCACTTTGCTTTTACCAGTGGGCAAGGTCAGCACCAAAGACACAGACACCAGCTGAAGGAATTGCGTAATTTTCTAAAGTTCAAAGCAGCAAAGAATCACAGAAGGAGAAGCTCAGCAATGCACCCAGACATCACTCCCAAGAAGTGCCCGCAGTGATTAAGAAAGATCCCTCAGCAGTTCCCCCCAGACTTTACCATCACCCAGATGCACACATCAGCTGGGGGAAGCTGTCACAGCCAAGGACTGCAGAGCCACTCTCGGACACTGGGAATTCCTGCAGGTGCCTCCAGCCACAGCTGAGGCTTCCAGCCCCGCTGAGAGAGGGCCCAGCTCTGACAGCGCTGAAGAAACAAACTGACAGCGCTTCTAGTGCAGCAACATGTGGTTTCATTCTCCTCTTGGCTCACACCCAGAGCCTGGCCAGGGCTCAAGGAGGAACCCAAGGAGTTGGCTTTGACCAAACACACCCCAAACAAGGCCAGATGTTGGATTTCATGGCCTTGTTCGGCTTCTAAATACACAAAGGTCAATCCACCTTTCACTCATGAGTGCATACATCTATCACAGCGCTCATGTCCGTGCATAGTTTGGTCATGTGTGGATACAAAGATAACATTTGGTTGGAAGGTTCATCCAGAGATCCCCTTTGGCTCAGGGCCTGGTGTTCAGCCCTCAGTCAGGGCCTCTTGTCCAGCCTTTGGTACTTCAGGCATGTGATTTACTGCTGGGCTTGACAGTGCTGGGTGAACAGCAGGACTGCATGAGCTCTGAGGTCTTTCCCAACTGGAAGGATTCTGTAATTCCAGGATTCCATCTGCTGCATTCAGCTAGGTCCATGTTAGCAGCATTCCTTGAGTCCAAAAGGCCCCTCTTGGTCAGCCCTTGTGGCCTAAGGCTCCAGCTCCTTTAGCTCCTGCTGCTAAGCTGCTCAGGCTGAACGAGAGGGCTCAGGGAGAAGAAGAATACAGCTCATGCAATTCCTTCTGGGACGCTGAGAGGGGAGGGTGTGGCACCAGGAGCATTGTTTGCTGTGGCCTCCTCTCTACCCTTCAGGCCCTTCAGTGCTTTGAAGCAGCCAAGAGCTTTCTTCAAGGGTGCAAGGAAGCAGCTGTTCCTGCTCCCAGCTCTGGCTCTTCCCACTCTCTGACCTTGACTGGTTTTGTCCCTCTGGCTGTGCCCTCTGCTCCCCCTGTGCTTGGTGGCTGCTGCCCAGGACTGTGGCACTGGCACACATCAAGGGCTCCAGCCCCTCCTTTCTCTGCCCTTGCAGCTGCCTGCTCACAGCAGCCTTTTCCACCTGGAAGCTCCCCATGGAGAGGGAGTCCCCACCTCTGTTCCCTGCACAACCTCCAGGATGCCAGCGCTGCCATCTCCAGTCCCTGCTGGCACTGAGGGCTCCCAGGTGCCCCAGGCTGCTGTGACACCACTGCACACGGCAGGGAACAGTGCCAGGGGCTGTGCTCAAAGTCAGGTCCATGTGCTGCTGCTGCTGCTGCTGCTGCTGCTGTGGGTGTCGTTTTTTTCCAGCCCTGCCCAGAGTCAGGGATCAGATCCAGGCACTGCTGCTGCTCCCTCGGGATCAGCCACAATTTGGCTGTTGCTGTCAGTGCCAGCAGAAGCGGTGTCTGGAGCAGCGGGTGCTGACAGTGCCCCAAGCACACACAGGGGTCCCTGGGCTGGGGGTTGGGAGCTGGGAGGCAGCTGCCCCTTCTTCTCCCTCTGCCCCTTCTTCTCCCTCTGCCCCCACAGAGCTGGGCCAGGCACAAGGGGGGCAGCACAGCAAACAGGGAGCCTGCAAGTCTCTTCCAGCCCTGTCTGCTGAGAGTTTGGCCCTTGGAGCTCCAGGTGGACAAAGGCAGCTGCTCCTGGTCCCTCTGTGTGTCCCTGTGTTCAGCTGTGCTGCTCCATCAGTCCGTGCCCAGCAATGGGAAAAGCCTCAGGCCTGCAGGGCCAGGAGCTGCTGGGCTCTGCCTGGGCAGCTCAGCCAGCGGGAAGGAGCTGCTCCACACGGGAACCAGGAGCGAAGGACACTCCTGTTTTAGGAGAGGATTTCTGTTCTAGGAAAAACAAAAAACATAGAAAAGGAAAAAAAAAACACAGAAAACATGTGAAAGATACAAACAAAACAACGTGTTAGTGAAAAGTAGTCCAGACCTTTGGATAAAGGGGCAACCGATCTTTTTAAAACAAGGACTAAGTTATTTACTTTAGAAACGTGCTGATGGTATGGATCCATCTTACTGACCTCAGCAGCCTATTTAAAACGATGTTGGGGTTTATTTCCAATATTGTTATTTTCAATTGTGGTTGAAGCAAGAGGAAATTGCTTTGTGCCCTGCCAGCTCCAAGCAGGACTGGGAAACTAAACTCTGTCAAACCCCAAATCCTTTTTGAAGATGCCCTTCCTTCTCACCCTTCAAATGAGGTGCGCTGTTCCCTCTGAAATTGTCAGTGATTTCTTCAAGATGGAAAGACCCACTTACAGCTTTTTGCTCTGGTTTGGAAGTGCAGAAGGGCAACTCTCCATCCATCAGCTCCAGACTGCACTGCCTTAGGAACACGGCCCACTCGCCAGGTTTTGCCCACTCGTGGCACTTCTAGAGGAGGAAGAAATTGCACAATTGCTACGGCACAATTCCAGACAAAAAGGAATGGAGACAGACAAAACATCCTGTGGAGATCCAGGCATTCAGCTGGGACCGTGGAGAGTTTGGGTTCTTGCCAATTGGGTGTGTGTCCCTAACTGCAATCTCTTGGCCTGCAGGAGAGTCTCCCTCACCTGCAAAAGCAGAAAGCTCAGGCGGTGTGCTGGGAACGGGCTCGTGTGATGCAAAGCTCTCAGAGCCCTGTGAGGGCAGAGCGGGCCCAGCCGTGCCCAGGGCTGAGCCCAGCAGAGCCCTGGCACGGCCCAGAGCTGCCTCAGCATCCGCAGAGCCCGGCTGCAAGGACAGAACCCAGAAACCACCCCTCAGCTGAAGGCTCCTGTCCCCCTTGTCCCAACCACGAGCAGTGCCCAGGCCATGCTGCCTGTGCCCAGAGCTGGGCACAAACCTCCCAGTCACTGCTGCCTCTGGGAGCAGAGCACGAGGGCAGGACACGTGCCCAGCCTGCAGCCAGCCATGGCACATCCAGCCCCTCAGCAGCTGCCCAGAGCCAAAAAGCACCTTGGCAGCCCACTGAAGAACTCCTTGCATCTACTCCAGCAAAGGGGGAACCTTTGGTTGCCAGCCAGGGGCCAGGCCATGCCCAGATCTGGGAGCATCCCCCTAGCTGTGGACTCACCTGCACACTGGGCGTGGAGCGTGTCTTTGAAGAAGGTGCCAGAATCAAAGTCCATCATCTCCTGCTGCCAGTGGCCAGGTCGAGGAAGAGGCTGTCAGCCTTGAGGTTGTCCTTGCAGCAGCTCCACGTGGTACAGCTTCTCCAGGGGCTGCTGCTCCTTCCCTGGGGGCCAGACCAGGCTGTCAGTGTTCTGCCCAGGGACTCAGCCATCACTGAAGCAGGACAAGTAAAACCAGGATGCATGGTGGCCGCCAGTGCTTGCAAGACCAGCCCAGCTCCAGAACGGACGTTCCCATCTGATGACCCCTGCTCCATGGTACAGGCAGGAGAAAAAAGTCTGTGTTTCTTTGCTTCTTATCACCAAGACACGTGTGGAGCTGTTTGATCCAGGCTCCCGGATCAAACGGTGCCTGTGAATCTCTCCCATCTTCTAGGGCAGGTGAACACCCTGCAGCCAGGGGTCATAGAAGAGATCTTCCAAAGATGGCCTGTCCATGGAGTGCATGCATAAACACCATCTGATAACATCTTGGCACTCTGGGGAGAGAAACCACAAATCACCGGTCAGCTGGAGGAGGATCCTGTTCACTTTGCCCCACTGTTCCCGTGCCCAGGCTCTGCTGGATCTGCTCAGAGCTGGGCCTGAGCTTTGCAGTCAATTCCCTGTTTTGGAGGAGAGCAGGAGAGCAGGACATGTGCCACATCCCAGAGATGAGGATTCACCTTGAGAGAGCCCTCGTGGGAACATGAGCTGGCCCCAGACGATGTCCCGGCCCTTCTTGAACGGGTGCTTCCCGCAGACCATCTGGTACAGCAGGATACCCAGGGACCAGACCGTTGCTGCCTCGCCGTGGTAGCATTTCAGGTGGGTCCACTCTGGGGGGCTGTAGGACCGTGTCCCTATGGAATACAGATGGAGCTCATCACGGGGATGCTGCTGCTCCCAGCGCCTCGCCCCAGCATCCCTGGGACTGGGGGGACCGCACCAGTGGCACAGGAGTGACCCGCTGCCTCGTCACCAACACCTGACTCCGGCGTACAAAAAGGAGGGACGGAAAAGAAACCACTGGTGTTGGGAGAGGGCAGCAGAAGCCCTGGGAAGGCCCAACCATGACACCCAGAAAAAAACCCACCCAGGGGTGGGAAAAACCCACTCTCCTCTCTGCTTGCATTGCCCCCAATAAACATTAACAAGCCAAGGCAAACAGGGGCAGCAAAGCAGTCCAAGCCCTTCCTCGCCTGCACACCAAACGGAGCCGTGCACGGGTCTGAGTCCCCTCTCTGCTCCCCCCAGGGGGTTTGTGTCGGGCTGGCTGCCCCAGCTCCAGCCACGGCTGAGTGGGTGGTGAATGCCGTTGGCAGGGCTGGGAGCTGGCTCCCCTCTGATCCCCACTCAAAAGCAACTTTTGGTGCAGGAGAAGCAATCCCATGACCTGCAGCAAAGCGGGGAATCCAAGCGGGGTGCCACAGTCAGGCTGGGCCATGAGATGCCCAGGGGCATCCCCCAGGCTGGGCTCACCTGCAAACTGGGTGTAGAGTGTGTCCTGGAGGAAGGTGCCACAGCCAAAGTCAATCAGTTTGGCCTGTCCGGTGGCCAGGTCGATGAGGATGTTGCTAGGTTTGATGTCGCGGTGCAGGACCCCGCAGCTGCTGCAGTGCCGCACGGCCTCCAGCACCTGGCGGAACAGCCCCCGCGCCTCCTCCTCCGGCAGGGAGCCCCGAGCCACGATGAAATCCAAGAGGTCTTGACATGGCTCGGGACGCTCCAGCACCAACAAGACGCAGCTGGGCAGCTCAAACCACTCCAGGAGCTGAATTACTCCACGGAACCCAGTGGACACCTTGTCCAGCAGCACGACCTCCAGGGGCGCACGGGCGCCGTTGGGCTGCGCGAGGACCACGATGCCATCAGTGGGGCTGAGGCCGTGCCAGGGCTCTGGAACGCCTCAGCCAGCCCGGGATGCTCTGCATCCCCCGCTCAGCCCACGCCCGCTCTCCTTGCAGGGCTCCCGGCGGCTCCCAGCCTGCCGGGCCCCGGCTCCCCGCCGCCCGCAACGCCCCGGCTTCTGCCGCTGGCCCCGCTCACTCACCAGCTCGCCCCAATGGCGGATGCGATCCCGCCGCACGCATTTGATGGCCACCTGCGAACCAAGGGGCAGCAGCGGGCTCAGATCGCCGCCCGGCCCGCCGCGTCCCGGCCTCCTCCTCCGCCCTCCATCTCTTCCTCTTCCTCCTCCTCCTCCTTCTCCTCCTCCGCCCGCCGCCGGCCCCGCCACTCACCGGGGCGCCGTCCGCGAGCCGGGTCCCCGAGAAGACGCTGCCGAAGCCGCCGCTGCCCAGCAGCGAACCCAGCCGGTACCGCTCCGGCAAGGCCCCCTGCGCCTTCCCTGCGGGCGACACGCGGCCGTCAGCGCTCGGCCCGGGGCCACACACGGCCCCCGACCGCCCCCCGACCGTCCCGGGCCGGGCATCCCCACCCGCCCCGGGCCCTGGCGGCTCGGGGCCGGCGGCCGCGCTGCCGAGCGGCGGAGCTCGGGCCGGGGAAGCCGCAGCGGAGGCGGCGGGAGCGGCCGCGCCGCGTGTGTCCTCAGCGGGCCCCTGGAGGAGCCGGGGCCGGGGCCGGAGGCGGGGCCGGAGCCGGGGTAGGGGCGGGGGTCGGGGCCGGGCTCGGGTTCGGGCTCCGGCCAGGCAAAGCCAAAGGGCAGCGATGCTGCCCCAGCCCCAGGCACTGATGCCCGCCCAGCACCGCCACAGCCACGAAAGCCAGAGCCGGGCAGAGGCGAGCCCGGGGTGGGACGGACGGGGCAGGTGACGGGGCAGCCCCGCCCGAGGCCGGGGGCGGGCCGGGGGCATGGCCCGGTCCGGCAGGGGGAGAGGGGGAGACGACGGGGGGGTCTGGGGAACGGAGCCCGGGGAGAAGGGATAGAATGAACAAGAAAGAGAGTAAGAGGGCTTGTAGACTCGCTGCTGCTGCTGCTGCTGCCGCCGCTGCTGCCGCTGCTGCCGCTGCTGCCGCTGCTGCCGAAGCGCCGGGGCCGTTTGTCCGCGTGTCCGCGTGTCCGTTCGCCGCTCGCCCCACACGCCCCATGCCCGAGCCCCGCGCGCCCCGGGGCAGCCCCTGAGTCTGTCCAAACACGGGAACTTTGCCCTGTTCAGCCAAGGCCCAGAGTCCTGACTCCCGCACAGTGACACAGCAATCCCCTCGCTCGCTGCTGTGCATTGGCCCCGCTGAGGCTCACACACTGCCGCCGGGGCACGTTCCCTGGCTGGAGGATTCCTGCCCCACCCAAGCACTGCCCTTATGTCTCCAGCATTGCTTTCCAACAAAGCCACGGGAAGGCAAACTCTCTGCAGCTCATGGTACTTTACAGTGTCTAAGACTCACAAGTCATCGACCAGGAATTGTAAGGGAATGCAGCCCTGACTGCAGCCCTCCCAGAGTAGATGACAAAAAGAATCTAAAACGGGGAAATGCAGGTGAACTGGGTGAACTTTGTCTGAAAGAAGGGTCATTTTTTTCTAATAATTTCTAGTCCATTCCCTCTGCTTTTATGCTTCTTACAAGGCCATTTGCATGCCAGATTCCTCATCAAAGGAGAACCCTGAGCTTGTGGAACTGCGTGTCTGTTCCTCTGCAGGGACACTCAGGGTGAGACAGGATGCAATTTTGAAGCAATTGTGTTAAAGCAAAACCAGTTATTAAGTAGAGATTGATGTCCTTGCCCCAAACCAACAACCGTGGGCAAGTCCCTTTGGCTCAGCCTGGCGCAGTGACCTTGAGGGGTGTCCCCACTGCAGGGAGGAAGGCCCCCGCCCCTCCAAGGAGGGAAATGTTGGGACACACTGCCGTTAAAATCTGGCACGGGGCTCTTCCAGTCTGAAGTGCTGCCCTGTCAGGCAGATGTGCCCAGGCTGTGCCAACTCAGCAGCTCTGCAGAAGTTCTCAGCGGTGGCACTTGGTTGTTCCTTTCTCTGGGCATTTTACCAGCTCTGGCACAGCTTCAGCTCCCTCTCAGGATGTTGATCTTGGGGATGGAGGAGTCAGACTGGTTTCAGCATTGTTGACCCCAAAAGCAGCGTGATCCCCCTCTTCATTTCCCACCGGGAGCTTTGCAAACAGAGCCTTGTTGGAGTTGTTTGAGCCCATTCCAGGCAGAGCCTCCTGCTGCAGCAGGAACTGCCTTTCCTGTGCCATGGCCAGGGCAGATCCCGCTGCAGGAAAAGGCCCAGGCCAGCCCCAAGACAGGGAAGGCCTCGGGCACAAGTGCAGAGTGCCGTGGTGGCACCTGTGCCAGGGAGAGCCTGAGACACCAAAGGCACCTTGGCAGCAGCAGCTGCTTCCAGGGCATGGCCACAAGCCTCCCTTGGCAACCCGGCCTGGTGGCCACCACTGCAGAGCTGCAGCTTCAGGGGTCATTTCTGGCTGGGCTCTGCAAAGCCACTCGTGCTCCAGGAACCTGACTGGGAAGCAATTGGCCCCAGCACCTTGGGGACAAGATATTAATGGCAAAACTCTTCATCCCTGCAGGGGCAGGAGAGGGACAGAGGAAAGGGAAGAGCCAGGCCCAGGGGACATGACTGCAATGGTGGTGGCTGGGAGGTCGGTGCCACTGCAGCAGCCTGGCTGGCCCTCAGCAGACATTCTGGCCACAAGAGTTGTGAGCAGCTCTTGGCCCTGCAGGGCTGAGGATTTTTCCCCTTTGGTGGGCACAGACTGATGGAGCAGCACAGCTGAACTCCTCCTGGCACTGTTCCCTGCGGTGTGCAGTGGTGTCACAGCAGCCTGGGGCACCTGGGAGCCCTCAGTGCCAGCAGGGACTGGAGATGGCAGCGCTGGCATCCTGGAGGTTGTGCAGGGAACAGAGGTGGGGACTCCCTCTCCATGGGGAGCTTCCAGGTGGAAAAGGCTGCTGTGAGCAGGCAGCTGCAAGGGCAGAGAAAGGAGGGGCTGGAGCCCTTGATGTGTGCCAGTGCCACAGTCCTGGGCAGCAGCCACCAAGCACAGGGGGAGCAGAGGGCACAGCCAGAGGGACAAAACCAGTCAAGGTCAGAGAGTGGGAAGAGCCAGAGCTGGGAGCAGGAACAGCTGCTTCCTTGCACCCTTGAAGAAAGCTCTTGGCTGCTTCAAAGCACTGAAGGGCCTGAAGGGTAGAGAGGAGGCCACAGCAAACAATGCTCCTGGTGCCACACCCTCCCCTCTCAGCGTCCCAGAAGGAATTGCATGAGCTGTATTCTTCTTCTCCCTGAGCCCTCTCGTTCAGCCTGAGCAGCTTAGCAGCAGGAGCTAAAGGAGCTGGAGCCTTAGGCCACAAGGGCTGACCAAGAGGGGCCTTTTGGACTCAAGGAATGCTGCTAACATGGACCTAGCTGAATGCAGCAGATGGAATCCTGGAATTACAGAATCCTTCCAGTTGGGAAAGACCTCAGAGCTCATGCAGTCCTGCTGTTCACCCAGCACTGTCAAGCCCAGCAGTAAATCGCATGCCTGAAGTACCAAAGGCTGGACAAGAGGCCCTGACTGAGGGCTGAACACCAGGCCCTGAGCCAAAGGGGATCTCTGGATGAACCTTCCAACCAAATGTTATCTTTGTATCCACACATGACCAAACTATGCACGGACATGAGCGCTGTGATAGATGTATGCACTCATGAGTGAAAGGTGGATTGACCTTTGTGTATTTAGAAGCCGAACAAGGCCATGAAATCCAACATCTGGCCTTGTTTGGGGTGTGTTTGGTCAAAGCCAACTCCTTGGGTTCCTCCTTGAGCCCTGGCCAGGCTCTGGGTGTGAGCCAAGAGGAGAATGAAACCACATGTTGCTGCACTAGAAGCGCT
Source organism: Cinclus cinclus (assembly GCF_963662255.1). Lineage (NCBI taxonomy): Eukaryota > Metazoa > Chordata > Aves > Passeriformes > Cinclidae > Cinclus > Cinclus cinclus. The sequence goes on from NW_026912047.1 coordinate 647,507, forward strand.
GTCAGTTTGTTTCTTCAGCGCTGTCAGAGCTGGGCCCTCTCTCAGCGGGGCTGGAAGCCTCAGCTGTGGCTGGAGGCACCTGCAGGAATTCCCAGTGTCCGAGAGTGGCTCTGCAGTCCTTGGCTGTGACAGCTTCCCCCAGCTGATGTGTGCATCTGGGTGATGGTAAAGTCTGGGGGGGAACTGCTGAGGGATCTTTCTTAATCACTGCGGGCACTTCTTGGGAGTGATGTCTGGGTGCATTGCTGAGCTTCTCCTTCTGTGATTCTTTGCTGCTTTGAACTTTAGAAAATTACGCAATTCCTTCAGCTGGTGTCTGTGTCTTTGGTGCTGACCTTGCCCACTGGTAAAAGCAAAGTGGCGTAGTCTGGCTGGATCACAACAAAATGTCACTTTAAAAATGTAAATGTAAGGAGTCCGTCCCGTTGGAAATTGCTGGATGCGAAGCCCTTCCCTAGAGTTGTGTGTCTCAGGAGTGGGCTGAGGTCAGAGCACCGTGGGAGCAGTGGAGCCGTGAGTTAAAAGAGGCTGAACCAGTGGGTGTCTTCAAATGCATCCCAAAATTGCATATGGAAAAAGGAAAAGAACTTGTGGGTTTGGGAGGATGAGGAGGGATTTTGTTAAGAGCATATTGGAAACAGCAGCAACAGAAGGAACAATTTGTGTTGGAACACTCCCACATGGAGACACAGAAAAAGTTTTAATCTTGAGCTTGAATTTCATTGTGCTTGTGATATAATAATGTTACTGTGTTATACATACATATGTGTACGCATATCTTACATGTCATGAAATAATATTTTTATTTTTATATAAATAATAATAATAATAATGTGAAATAATGCTGACAGTACTCGTGTGTTAGCTTTGGTTGCTCAGGGATGTAACACTGAATACCCTACAGAAAAGCTTTAACAAGGACATCAACGTCACGGCAAACTTTGTGAGACTGTTTATAATGAATACAGGAGGAAGGGATGAAATTGGCTGCTTTCATGGGGTTTGCTGACACTGTGATGTGGAATGTGTTTTTTGTTAGTGTGGAAAACACAGTGATTAAGACTGCTGGGTTTTTCATACAGCAGGCTATCCACAAGCTGCGGCATTGGTTGGACAAATGAATGTTTGTTAAAAGAGCAGTTGAAAAAATGAGGAGCTGAGAAGCTGTCCCGATGGAGAAGCCAACTCCCAGATGTGCTCCCTACCCTTAGCAATGGGCCCACTGGGAAATGGAAAGGCCCTGGATGTGCATGGCTGCTCCCGGTTTGCAAATACAACCATGGCCAGTGAGACTTGGACTTCCTGGGAAATTGTTCTGGGTGCCACGGCCCCTGACAGGGCCCCCCAGAGGCTGCAGGGCTGGACTGTGATGCACTGGAATTAATTAGGATAAATCAGAAGCAAATGAGAGTTATCAATACGGAAAGAGGAGTTCAGATTCCTCCAGGACACTTTGTTTGGGGAACTGCTCACTGGAGCTTGGCCTTGCAAAGGGTTCACGTCACGGGAAGAGGAATTGATGCAGATTGTCAAGGAGAAATCAAAGTAATCCTTTTCAGCAATAGTGAACAAGATTGGATGATTTAGCCCTGTGGCACAGTAGCACCATTATTGATCTTCCAGCTTTCGAAACATCAGTGAAGGAAGGAGATCCAGCTCAAATCAGCACTGTTTGTGGAGATCAAGGCTTTGGATGCAGCAGTCCTAATAATGGAGCCAAAGTGTGGGTGGAGAGGCCAAGTGGCCCTCCCGAGCCAGCTGCAGGAACAGCTCTGGGGAAAGACAAGACTGTTGGAATGCTGGAACCTGGCAATATGTCCCTGCAGCCAAGTGCTCTATGTGAGAACAAGTGGATGTTTTGGGATATTGTTTTAGAGATCGTGCCAGACCACATCTGCGTGTTTGCCCCAAGGGTCCCGTTTGGGAAATGCTCTGATCCACGGGGCTCCATGTGAAGGCTGATGTGACACTGAGGCACTTCCAGACGAATTCCAGCCAGGAGCCTGGGGGTCCCTCAGGGCCTGGGACCCGGCACCTCTCCAGCCAAAGGGGAAAGGACCCCAGCAAGCCTTGTTACCCGCAGACAGCGCGGGAAAGCTGAACAGCAAAGGTCCCTCGGGACATTATTCTGGAATTAAATGGGCACCAGCTGCATGGACAGTGGAATTACTGTTCCTAACCCGGATGAGACTGAGGAAAAAGAATGAGTCACCTTGTCACTAAAGTAGTGCTTATGTCTGTAAGTTGTGTCTTGAGAGTCAGCCAGAATCTTTGTTTGCCAGAAACACCTGTAGAGTTTCATCAGGGATTAGTCCTGAAATTGTTCTGAAAGTGTAAAGATCTTAGTAGCCAAAATACTCTATGTAAGTAATTGCTGGGTATGTCCTCAACTAATGTTGGGAGGAATGGGGGTCCCTTGGAGGGCCCACCCTGTGGGGTGGCCAGAGCTCTGTCCATGGGCTCTGACTCCTAACAGAGTCAGTGCAGGGACAGTTAAAGAAAACTGTGCTGTGCAAAAAAGGAATACAATGATCAGCTTCACAGGGTTCACTAAGATTTCCCTTCAGTAGAAACTGAACCCTGTTGGAGTTAGAGGCCCCAGTGTGAAAGGATTTCTGTGCTTTGCCATCACTCCCAATGTCCATAGAACTTGGGGTGCTGGAGCTGGTCAGGGTCAGTGTTAGAGCACTGCCAGCTGCAGGGCCACTGTGAAACTGCTGTGGCCCAAAGGCACGGGGGACACAAGAGGAGCACAGGGAGGAGCCCTGGATGCATCAGCAGCCCACAGTGGGAAATGGGAAATCAGACCTTTGGTACTGGGAATGGGACCTGCTGGATGTGCAGAGACAATGCCTGTAAAGGCTTCCCTCAATGTGTTTGGGTCCTGTTTTTCAGGCAGTGTTGATGCCTCCCTTGGGGGTACTTCAGCAACAAGCAGAAGGAAGAGTTTGGGCCGAGAGAACATTTCCCCCCACAGAGTGCCTTTGGTCTCAGAAAGCCAAAGACTCTGGTTCACCCTGTGCCCCATGAGCACTGCCTCGTCCTATGGAGTTCACATTAATGAGCTACATGGATTATTTGAAGAAGTAGAAAAGGATACTGTGCAAATATCCAGTAGCACATGCTGTGAGCTCCAACAAACACAAATGGGGCTCTACAGAACCTCATGGCCTTGGATCATCTGCTTGCTGGGCAAGGAGGAGCCTGGGCTATGACGGGACAGGAATGTTGCACTTCTATCAGTGATGAGTCTGAAGTGCAGCCATCAGGAATCACCTCAATAGGAAGAGCAGTAGAAGAGTGGCAGAAAGAAGAAAATTCTTCTTGCTGAGATTGCCTTCATGCCTGCCAAATTGGAGGCTGCTGTGAAATGCATTTGTGGCAGTCACTGCAAACATTGCAGTGTGAGCCCTTGGTGTGTAATGATTCCATGTTAGAGTTGTTGTGACACTTTGTGCTGGGAAATGGAGCACTGAGACTTGTCTCAAGAGAGACACAGTCTCAAGAGAAAGTGGGGATTTGAGAAACAACAGAGAAGAGCAACTAATTAGGCATGTTTTAAAAGAGTTGCAAATTACAGCTCTGAGTAATGAACTGTTCTTCAATTAATGCTTAATTGAAGAACAAGAGGTGATGCCTTTGTGCCTCATGCCTAAATCCAAGAATCCATTATTGAAGGAATTGTTATGGAGGTTGTAGTTCATGCTTTGGTCAAAGCACTGGTTGAAGTACCAAGGCCTGAACACCAGGCCCTGAGCCAAAGCTGAATTCTAGATGCACCTTCCAAGCCAATGTTATATTTTTATCTGCTCATCAATGAGGCATTTTTAGCAATACGATCTCTGTATCTGTGTATTGGTGAAAGAAGGATTTACCTTTCAGCATTTAGAAATCCAACAAGGTCCCATCTGGCCTTGTTTGGGGGTGTTTGGTCCAAGTGAACTCCCTTGGTTCCTCCTTGAGCCCTGGCCAGGCGTTGGGAGGAACCAAACAGGAGACTTAAACCCATGTTCCTGCACTAGGAGTGCTGTCAGATTCTCTGTTCAACACCATCAGAGCTGGGCCCTCTCTCAGCAGGGCTGGAAGCCTCAGCTGTGGCTGGAGGCACCTGCAGGAATTCCCAGTGTCCGGGAGTGGCTCTGCAGTCCTTGGCTGTGACAGCTTCCCCCAGCTGATGTGTGCATCTGGGTGATGGTAAAGTCTGGGGGGAACTGCTGATGGATCTTTCTTAATCACTGCGGGCATTTCTTGGGAGTGATGTCTGGGTGCATTGCTGAGCTTCTCCTGTTGTGATTCTTTGCAGTTTTGCGTTATATAAATTACGCAATTCCTTCAGCTGGTGTCTGTGTCTTTGGTGCTGACCCTGGCCACTGGTGAAACTGAGTCCCATCGTGCCTAGGAGTTACCTGGGAAGACAAACGCCACCACTGCAAATGTCCCCTGGTTTCTGCCTTCTTCCCCCCACTTTATACGCTGAGCATGATGTCCCATGGTCCGGGATCTCCCCCGGGTCAGTTGGGGTCACCTGTCCTGGCTGTGTCCCCTCCCAAGCTCCCCTGCACCCCCAGCCCCTCCCCAGCGTGGCTGGACGAGGGGCAGGAAAGGCCTTGGCTCTGTGCAAGCTCAGCAAGAGCAAAACCATCTGTGTGTGATGGAGCCTGTGCTCAGCACCCGACCCCAGCAGTGTCTCGGTGCCAGCGTCCGTGGCATCAGGCCCTACAAGGGGTTTCCATGGCAAGTGCCATGCCAGGTGACCCAGGTGTCCTGTCCCAGTGAGGCTTGCCATGGAAACAGTGCCCAGCTGACCTTTCTGTCTGGCTGAGCTGGCCTTTGGCCCTGGCCCTGGGGTTTGCTGCTGGTCCCGCTGCGCCTGCCCAGCCAGCGCGGCACAGGGCAGGTGGCCATGGCACAAGCCCCCAGCGAGGGATCCCCTCTGGCTCTGGGCAGTGACAGCAGCCCTGAGCAAGGGGCCCAGGGCAGGTTTCCATGACAAGCAGCCATCACAATGGCTCCAGGCGTTGGCTGCCGTGGCACCAAAGTGAGGAAGGGGTCTCTGTGGCTGTTGCCATGGCACCTGACTGCATCAATGAGTGTCAGTGCAGCTGAAGCTGGACCAGCCCCGGCACCGCTTTGTCCTCAGGGTTGCCATGGCAGCTGAGGACACAACAGGTCTGCATGCAAGTGCCCATGGAACCTGACTGCACAAATGGCTCCTTGGGGTGGTTTCCAAGGCAACTTGAACTGATGAGGGTTGCCCTGGCACCCAAACCCACTAGTGGGGGTCAGTGCAGTGTCCCTGGCAACAGTCCCTTGCAATGGCCCAGGGCACCTTGGGATGCTAATCCACCCTCACAGCTGGGCAGGGCAGCTCTGGAATGGTCTTGGTGCTGCCTGGGGCTTGGCACACACTTGAGGAGGGTGTCTGTTTTCAGTGGGGAACTTTTCGTTGTTTGGAGCAATCAAAACTGTTGTAGGTTGGTGTAGAAAAAAAAAAAAAATAGGAAAACCCTTCTTAGGGTGTGTGCAGCCAGTTCTCCAAGCAAAGCAGGGGTGTCAGCTGAGTCAGGACAGACAGGATGCGGTTGGGGAATGTGCAGCAAAGTTGTCCACACCCACCGGGTCAAACCTCAAGGCACAGCTTCTCTGAGCAGGCCAGACCTCCTTAGGAGAGACCCTGGAGCAATATCCATCACACAATGCTACAATCTCAGGGCCTGAGAGGAGACTGCAGAAACCTCTCCAGGAGTCCAAGTCAGAAAAAGAATGCAAAGGGTCTGGAGGCATTAATGGGTCCCACTGAGGTCCAGCTGCAGCACAGGCTGCTCATGGGCTCCTTGCAGGAGGGAATTGGAGACCAGGATTGCACAAAATCCTCACAGAGACTCAGTGTGGGAAGGAAAATGCAAAGTACCTTAAACACCTTGGTTATCTCAAAGCATTAATGAGCGCCCCCCCAGTGTCAATACAGAGCAATCAAGGGACTCCTTAAAGTAGATAATTGGAGGTCAAGATTGCACAAACCTCTCCTGGAGTCGGTATCAAAAGGGAAACACCTAGTACTTGAAAAATCTGAAGTACCCTGAAGCATTAATGAGCCCCACTGAGTGTTGGTAATGATTAAGAATCTCCAGGGACTCATTAGAGCAGATAATTGAAGACCAGGATTGTAGGAAGCTCTGAGAGACTCCAAGGCAAGAGCAAAGGCCAAGGTCCTTTGAAAAACCTGCAGTCCCTGGAAGCATTCAGGAGCCCCCCAGGGCCATTCCTGACCAAGGCTCCCCAGGGACTCATGCCAGCAGATCCCTGAGGCCACCGGGGTGTGGGGCAGGGGAGGATGCTGAGGGCAAGACAAGGGGGTGACAGTGCCCAGCCTTGCTGGGGCTGTGCCAGGAGGCCCCAGTGGCTCAGGACAAGGTGTCTCCTCCCAGCCCTTGGTGGCACAGACGCTGCTGTGCCCCAGGGCACCAAGACTTGGCTTCTCCTGGGCACTGCCAGCCCTGCCAGGGCCCTTGGCCATGTCCAGCACAGCTTGTCCTGCACTGTCCCACAGCTGCTGCTGTGCCCCTGCAGGCTGCGCACTCCCATCTCGCTGCCCCCCTGGCTCTGCCCTGCCACTGCCCACCCTGCCCTGACTTCTGCCCAGGCTGTCTCTGCAACCCCCAACCAATGGGCTGGGGATGGGCAAGTGTTCCTTAGGGCACAGGGAGGGGACAGCTTGGCTGGGGTGACCCAAGGGCTCTCCCATTGCATGCGATGTCAAGGGCAGCAATACACTGAGGGCAAGGAAGGGCGTGAGATGGTCTCTGAATTTTCTCTATTAATACGTTTGTCTTCCAAAGCAACCACTACATCTACTGAATTCTTGCCTCCCTGTGGTTTCCTTTGCTTCTGCATTTGGCCTTTGCTTTTTACTTCCTTGCCCTGCCCTGCCCATTAATCTCTCTTTCTGTTGACCCACAGGTTTTCAGCTTATTTTCTCCTGTTGTCTGACTGAGGAGGGCCAGTGACAGACACTTGGCTGTCACTTGATCGACAGAGAGGTTTAACCATGGTCACCTTTCCTAAGCCTTCTCTTCTGGGCACAGCCAGCAATGTCAGGGCTCTGTCAGGTGCCCAGCCCTGAGCTGGGCTCATGCCCTGCTCAAAGCCCCAGGGGCATCCAGGGACACGAGTCCTTCCCTGGCACACACACAGACAGTTCATTGCAGCACGGGCAGCGGCTCCCTGGGCTCTGCTGCCGCTGCCAGAGCCTGGCAGGGAGCTCAGCCCTGCGGGTGTCACCCTGCCCTGCCCCTGCCCCAGGTGCCCCACGGCCGGAGGGATGGACACGGGGAGCTCTGGGCACAGGAGCTCATCCCAGCCCTGCATTCAGGAGTTCCCAGGGGACCTTACTCTCTGGAAACTCCAGGAAGAGCTGAAGGTGTTTGTGCTCCCTGGGTTTATGTCGTCGTTGTCCCCACCCCCACCCCACACAGAGGATGCTCAGGGCTGTGTCTTGTCCTTGCACTGCAAACACAGACTCCTCACCCGGTCACTTGATGTCCCTCCATGGAGGGAAGAGCAACCTCTGTGACCTGGGCTGAGAGGCCACTGCTGGAAGCAGCGCTGCCTTTGCAAGGGCACACCTGGGGGCCTCCACCCTGAACACTGCCACGTTTTCCTCTTCACTGCTGGTTTCCTCTCCAGGGCACTGTGTTGGGCACATCCTTGAGAACAAATTGGGAAGAAGATTGAAGCTTTTTGGCCCTGCTCCGGGGACATGCCCTTGCATCATGGAAATGCTCTTGTAGAGCCCAACTCTGTCCCAGCAGTGCCCACAACCTGTCCTTGCCTGCAGTCTCTGGACAGTCACCCAGCAGGGCAGGGACCAAGCTGAGAGAGCCCTGAGGCCTTAAACCAGCACAGGGGCTCTGAAGGGGAGTGTGGAAGTGAAGGAAGAGGAGGTTACACAGGAGAAGCCCTGGGGCTCCCTGGCAATGCTGTTCTGCTGGGACTCTTCTCCCCCTGCTCTGCCCACAGGCACCGACCCTGCAGCTCCAGAGATGTCAGGGAGGAAAGATGTCAGGCAAACAAGACAACACAGAGTTCTTTCTGTTGTTTCAGCACACACTTACTGTACTAGAGCTCCCCATTTCTACAGTCTCTGGGTCACACTAGAAAGGCAAATATTGAAATATTTGCCTGAACAGTCCAAGATTTTGGTGCGAGCAAGTTCTCAGAAGTGTAACACCTGTGTCAGCAGCAAAAATACGGGACACAAAGTGGGCATTAATGAGTAACTTAGTAACAGCTATGCAGAAGAATGACAGTTCATTGCTTCTGAAAACCACTCAGTGATCATTGTCCTCAGGGTGTCCTTCAGGTCCTGGTTCCTCAGGCTGTAGCTGAGGGCGTTCAGGGCTGGAGGCAGCACTGAGTACAGAAGTGACAGTGTCAGATGCAGGGATGGGCAGAAGATGGAGGGGGGCTTCAGGTAGGCAAACATGACAGTGCTGAGGAACAGGGAGAGCACGGCCAGGTGAGGGAGGCAGGTGGAAAAGGCTTTATCCCATCCCTGCTCAGAGGGGATCCTCAGCACGGCCCTGAAGATCTGCACATAGGAGAAAACAATGAATACAGAAGAAGCAAATGCTAAACAGGTACCACCCATGAGTAGGCCAAGTTCCCTGGGGTAGAATTTGGAGCAGGAGAGCTTGAGGATCTGGGGCATTTCACAGAAGAATTGGCCCAGGGAATTGCCCCGGCACAGGGGCAGTGAAAATGGACTGGGAGTGTGCATGAGAGCATGGAGAAAGCCACTGGCCCAGGCAGCTGCTGCCATGTGGGCACAAGCTCTGCTGCCCTGGGGGATCCCCTAGTGCAGGGGTGTGCAGATGGACACGTAGTGCTTGTAGCACACGAGGGTCAGGAGATACTACTCTGCTGTGGTAAAGAACAGCAAGCAAAAGAGCTGTACAGCACATCCTGCACAGGAGATGGGCCTGGTGCCCCAGAGGGAATTGTGCATGGCTTTGGGGACAGTGGTGCAGGTGGAGCCCAGGTCGCTGAGGGCCAGGTTGAGCAGGAAGAAGAACATGGGGGTGTGCAGGTGGTGGCCGCAGGCTACGGCGCTGATGATGAGGCCGTTGGCCAGGAGGGCAGCCAGGGAGATGCCCAGGAAGAGGCAGAAGTGCAGGAGCTGCAGCTGCCACGTGTCTGCCAATGCCAGCAGGAGGAAGTGGCTGCGGGAGCTGCTGTTGGACATTTCTTCACTCCGGGCATTGGAGACTGTAGAAAGAAGGCAATGACAAGCTGGGACAGATTTCCCTTGGTCATTTCTGGTCTAATTTCTTGGGAATCTCACCAATATGACTTCTCTTCCTAGGGGGGATCTTGGCGCAGCTTCTTTGTTTTTGAGCTCTGGTTTGTCTTGCTGCCTCATCTTCAGCATTGCTCTCAGCCTGCACACTGGGGAGCTCCGAGGGAAAACTGGGCTCCCTGTGCCCAGGGCAGTCAGACCTGCTGGTCCCCACACAAGTGCACTTTGCTCATGGCAACTCCATTTTAGACAAATGAAATTGAAAATGTTCTTAAACAATAAAGTGGACTTTTTAAAGTCTCCAATTTCAAAATCATTGAACCCTGGAGGCACTGATGGCAGGTGGGGACAAGAAATAGAAAGGTGTCCCTGGTGCTGAGCTCACCTGGATGTGTTTCAGGAATGCAAAGGCCAAAGCCTGAGCCCCAGTCCCTGGCAAGGCAGATCCTGTCCCTCCCTCATTGCTCAGGGCTCTTCCCGGGGCCAGCAGCCATGGCCAAAGTGCTGCAGGAGTTGGCTCTGGCAGGGCCTTTCAGCTGCTGCCCATCCCTGTGCCCTCTGCAGCCCAGGCTGTCCTACGGTGCCCATGCCCTGCCCCTCTGTCCCTGCAGGCTGTCCTCAGCCCCCGGCTGCCCCACCTCGCTGGCCCCTTCCTTTGCTGCCAGCTCTGCCTCCTGCCTGCCTCTGCCTGGCCACACAAAGCCTTGGGCTGCTCCACACTCTTTCTGGGGGATTTCTTGCACCACAGCCCTGCCCTGGCAGAGAAATTCCTTTCTCCTTGGGTCCAGTCTGGCCCTCCCCAGCGGCCCTTGGCATTAATCTTTTCTATCTCTGGCTGTTTTCTGCCATGTCAAAAGGATCCACCATCTCTGAAACCACCCTTCAGGCACTCCCAGGGCTCTCCTCCACCATCCTCAGCCTCCACTCCACTGAGCACAGAGCTCCTTTGTCCCTGTATCGTGGTCATGTGCTTGAGGCCTCCAAACCCCATCCCAGGAGATCTCTGGACTTTCTCCAAGATGTTGGCAAATAAACCAATTCTGCTCATAGTCTGAGAAATTCACCGCAGGACCAGGCCAGCCTGACCTGTCTATCCTGGCTACTTTTGTCTGGGAGCAATCCTTGGATATATGGAATTTGGGAGGCCAAATTCCAATTTAGGTCATGGTCAGGAAGGACAAGAAGGCCGGTTCTTTTCCCTAGGAAGGAAGGCACAGAGCCCCAGTGCTCCAGAGACTGATGAGAGGCAGCCCTGGACATTCCATGGGCAGCCAGACCTGTCAGGTAGCCCCTGGGAGGCCAAGCCAGCCAGACCTGTTCCATGTGTGATAATTGATAAAAGATTCGTGTCAATCATAAAAGTAGCTGGGTTTGTATAAACCAGAATACTCAGGTCTGAAATGAAGCATGGACATTAGACAGAGAAAATACATATGATTAAATAATTTTGTTTAAATCCCCCTATTATGAATATTATGATTCTTTTATTAAATTGTATCTGATACCAGTTTGTAAAACGGGGGTTTCCCACGGCCTGAAAGATATTGCAAAATCAGATTTCCTGCATTTGTATAATCAATTGCAGCCTAAAAGATTTTGCACTACCAGATTTCCTGCCTTGGTGTAATCAATTGCAACTCAACTGTTAAGACAAGACCCCCATGTCTACTGTTCCTTATCTACCAAGACCACATGGCTGCTTGGCAAACTGTCCCGAGACTACAAGGAGAACCATCCTATGAAAAGGAGCTGCCAACCAACGTTCGACGGAGCGTGGAGTGGGCGCTGACCCCTCACGTTCCCCAGCGCTGCTTGCTCCGTCTATACCAAATAAAGCAATCTAAATTTTGCTAAATATCGAGACTTTGTTTCTCATTTATAATAATTTGGTGCTGAAACCTGGGACATCCTTGGAGCCTTGAGAGGCACTGCAATTTCAGGGAGGCGCCCCGCTCCCACGGCCCCGGTTCCTCAGTGGCTCTCAGGACCCATGGACGTACCTCACGATATAGACTGAGCAAGGAAAAAAACTCCCCGGAAGACCACGGCAAAATCACCTGTCATTCTTGTGCACGCAGACCCAGACAGGAGCGTCGAAGCCGTAAGTGACTGTCTGGTTTGGTGGAGGTGACTGTGTGCTTGCTGAACGAGACGTGGATTTTTCCACGAACCGAGTGTGGAGTCCTTCTGTCCGCGGTTCTGGTTTCCCGCCAGGGGCCCGGCCGGTGAAGGGACGAAGCGAGTGCTGCTTTTTCCCATCCTAACCCAGGTAGAGGCCAGGTTCTTTTCCCATCCCAACCCAGGCAGAGGTGGGACTTGGGGGGAGGGACTTGGGGGGGGGAAAGATTGGAGAGCAACACAGGAGTCACGGGGGAAGAGGGAAAAAGCTGCTTTTTCCCATCCCAAGCCCAGGTAGAGGCAGAATTCCTTCCCATCCTGACCCAAGGAGAGGCAGGATCCGGGTGGAATACAAGAGGAAGCACAAATACCTCAAGATAGTCCTTTGAGGTAAAAATAGGACAAAGAAAGAGGAAGGTTTTAAGTCCAAACAACCCACGAAGGGTTCAAAGTTCTTAAAAACAAAATAAAAAAATAAAAAAAAAAAGAAAAAAGAAGGCCAGTAGGTTGCCAGAAATACCACCGGGCAGCACTTTGGGAATGACGTTGGGACACAAGGGAATTATACAAAAGAAAAAGTAAAGAAAAAAATGGAGTTGTGGGGCATTAAACACTTAGGATGCTTGTAAAGAACCATTTAACAGAGAGGAATGTGACTGTGCTGCTCTGTGGACAGAACAGCATAAACCATTCTCGGGATGTACGGTCAAGGAAAAAGAGGATGAGGATAACAAAAAAGGTTACCTGGGAATCCCTTGATAATCTCCCACCTCCATATAATACAAAAAAATACAGGCGATCCCCCCCTCCCCCCCCCCCAATGTCTCTGCTCCCTCCCCTTCTGGTACTCCAATAGCTCAAAGGACTCCCTGGAGTCAAAGAAATACCAGGAGCGATAGGATCAGCAGAGAGGAGGGAGATAATGACACAAAGGCTCCCCTTTACCCCCTGAGGGAAGTCCCATTAGCGGGACAACAGACTGAATTAACTGGATTTGTAAATGTTCCCTTGAACACAGGGGAGGTAAGAAACTTAGAAAAAGAGATGGGAAAACTATTGGAAGATCCTATAGGGGTATCTGAGACACTAAATCAATTCCTCGGACCAAGTATGTGTACTTGGATGGAATTACAATCTACATTAAGTATCCTACTCACCAGGGAAGAAAGGGGGAGGGAAAACACGAAAACCCCCACGGAAACAAGGAAATGAGGCAGGAAATAATTCACTAAGTCGAACCTGCTTTTACTGTAACAAGAAAGGTCATAGTAAAAAAAAAAAAAAAATTGTAAAGAGAGGATACGGGATGAAAAAATGTTCCAAAAGAACGAATAAGGGTGTCAAGGGCTGTATGTATTGGGGACTATACCATCGAAAGAGCCCTTGAAAAAATAATTTTTAAAAAATCGGTCCCCATGGAGAGGAGGTGGAACTTTTAGTAGATACAAGAGCCAAAAAAAAATATCCACAATTAAACACCTACCAAAAACGTGCAAACCTAGTAGAGAAACAGCACTTGTGATGGGAGCAAAAAGTGAACCATTTTGAGTCCTTATTATTAAATATATGCAAATTGAGACCCAGAGCAGAATTGAATTACAAATCTACTGTTACTGCCAGAGGCAGAAAATAATTTATTAAGAAAATGGACAAAGGTGAATGACAAAAGTTTTTAAAAAGTCAAACATGATTCAATTCAAGCCCCTGTACTAAGTCTCCCGGATTTGGAGAGACCATTTCAGTTATTTGTAAACACCTCTGATCAAACAGCATATGGGGTACTCACTCAGGAATGGGCAAGCAGTCAAAGGCCAGTGGGATATTATTCTAAACTGCTAGACCCTGTCAGTTGGGGCTGGCCCTCATGTCTACAAGCCCTAGTGGCCACAGCACTTTTAACTGAGGAAGCCCAAAAAGTCACCTCTGGGGCACCCCTAATGGTACACTCCCCTCATCATGTCAGGGGAATTCTGAATCAAAAAGCTGAGAAATGGCTAACCGATGCCTAAATATTAAAATATGAAGCTATTCTAATTACTTCCCCAAATTTAGAGCTAAAAGCAACAACTGCTCAAAGTCCTGCACAATTCCTATATGGGGAACCAGGAGAAAACTTAAAATATAATTGTGTGGACATTATAGAATTACAAAGAAAAACTAGACCTGACTTGGAAGACGTTAAACTTAAGGATGGAGAAAAATTGTTTATAGACAGATCTTCGAGAGTAGTGCAAGGACAAGGTTGTTTAACTTGTCAGAAAATTCATAAAAAAAGGTATGCAACAAGGTCCGTCAGGAGGATGGAAAACTGCTTACAGACCCTTTGAAAGAATACAAATAGATTTTACAGAATCACCAAAAATAGGAAGATAGACATATTTACTAGTAATAGTAAACCAATTAAGCCACTGGGTAGAGGCATACCCTGCAGCTGGAGACACATCACAAGTGGTAGCCAGAATATTGACAGAACACATAATACCAAGGTATGGGCTGGTCCGAGCAATAGACTCAGACCAGGGACACACTTTACATTGGAAGTGCTTGTTATAAGTGTTTGTCACACACACTGACTCAGAGCCAATTGAACATCAACAAGGGGAATTTATTAAGCAAGCGGTAACAAGCAAAAGCAGCGCTGGGCGGCCGGGAGTTAGCACTCTACCAACGGCGCGCACTTTCCTCTCTCAGTCCTTTGGGTTTTATACCCCTTGTTTCTGGTGTACGTGTCCCTTTTGCAATCGTGTCTGCGCTTGCACTGCCTGTTGATAGGGGTCGTACTTTGCCCTCCTGTGGTCGTTGGAATGAAGAAGACTCCTCTTCCCGGCAGAACCTCTGCCTTATCAGTAGATCCTTTTTACACGTTGAAGAATGGATACTTAGGTATGGTTAATTAACTCAGCTCAAACTAATCAAGACATTCTTGTGGACTACGGGTGCATGACTTGTGCCCTCTCAGATCTGGTTCTATTCTTTGTTATTTTATTGAACTCTTGGTAGTCCTTCTATTTTAATGAACAATTTTTATGTTGTTTTTATTACAGTGCTGAAGTTACTGACCTCGGCACTAGGCATCAGCTGGGAGTATCATACACCCTGGCACCCTCAGAGTTCTGGAAGAGTTGAAATGATGAATCAACCTTTAGAACAGCAGCTGTCAAAATTAATGATTGAGACTAAAATGCCATGGACAAAGTGCCTCCCACTGGCCCTGTCTAATACATGGCAACGCCAAATTCGAAAACAGGGATTTCACCATATGAAATGCTGGATGGTATGCCTTACCCTAAAGGAGTACGCCTTGATCCGGCTTAGTTCAGGACCCTTCTCTTCAAAACTACATAATAACAATCAACAAAGACTTGCGAGAATTAAGGAAGAAGAGAATTTTAGCTCAAACCATACCTCTAGGATTTGCCATACATACGATTAAGCCAAGACAGGTTGGACCGTGACATCTGAGCCCAGAGGCCTCAAAGTGCGAATTCGGAGGACTTGCTGTGGATACCAGATCAATTCTTCTCAAAGGCCTCCCAGTCAGGACTGAAAGTCACCTGTCCTGAACCTGGGTGTGATTGTAGCCCGTTCATCAAGAAAAGGTGTCCATATTGTACCGAGTTGTGG
Source organism: Cinclus cinclus (assembly GCF_963662255.1). NCBI lineage: Eukaryota > Metazoa > Chordata > Aves > Passeriformes > Cinclidae > Cinclus > Cinclus cinclus. The sequence continues at coordinate 662,547 of NW_026912047.1, forward strand.
TGGAGTCATTCCTATGGTGGGTACCTCCCATTCGCATCACGTATCCAATGTAGAAGAAATGAATAGAAGGAAACTATTAAGGTACTTAATACCCTATCAGCACAAGGAGAAATCGAAATTAATGATCACAATTGGTGGGCGTTATTTGAGAATGGGACAAGCAAACAAAAAAAAAACCAAAACAAAAAACAAAAGCCAAAGCAAAGGCTTTGGCAAAAGAGTGCCAGAAAGGGTTGTGTATACCGTGCTCTTACTGCTGTACCTGGTCCTGGGGATAAAGCTAAAAGCTGGAACAAAAGTAAGAAACAACACCAGAAGAAAAGGACAAAGTGGGACACCCCAGGACATAGTCCCTGCTGCCGAGAAGGAGAAGATGAAACAAACCTCGGCTACTGGCAGCAACCCCGTAGGCCTTGAGGGAGGCAGAGGGATGAACATAGTCCTGAGAGTCATCCTATTGCTCATTATGATAAAAGGAAACAGAGCTGATGCTTGTTCCAAGCCTTACCAGACAATCCGGTACAGTGGACACACGGTATCCACCCTTGCCTTCCACACACATATCTATTCGGCCTGCTATAATAAGCACAACTTAGAAACTTGCACTACTATGGGAAAAGTTACTGGGTAGCCACCAATTTAGAAAAAAGGGTGGGCTCCATCAGCATACCAAAGTTTCCCAGTAGGAGAAGCGCACCTCTGCTTCACAAAAGAAGCAATGTGGGATGTTCAGATCAGGGAGGAGTGTAAGATCACTACAAATTCAGAGACCATCTCACGCCCTTCCTTGCCCTCAGTGTATTGCTGCCCTTGACATCGCATGGAATGGGAGAGCCCTTGGGTCACCCCAGCCAAGCTGTCCCCTCCCTGTGCCCTAAGGAACACTTGCCCATCCCCAGCCCATTGGTTGGGGGTTGCAGAGACAGCCTGGGCAGAAGTCAGGGCAGGGTGGGCAGTGGCAGGGCAGAGCCAGGGGGGCAGCGAGATGGGAGTGTGCAGCCTGCAGGGGCACAGCAGCAGCTGTGGGACAGTGCAGGACAAGCTGTGCTGGACATGGCCAAGGGCCCTGGCAGGGCTGGCAGTGCCCAGGAGAAGCCAAGTCTTGGTGCCCTGGGGCACAGCAGCGTCTGTGCCACCAAGGGCTGGGAGGAGACACCTTGTCCTGAGCCACTGGGGCCTCCTGGCACAGCCCCAGCAAGGCTGGGCACTGTCACCCCCTTGTCCTGCCCTCAGCATCCTCCCCTGCCCCACACCCCGGTGGCCTCAGGGATCTGCTGGCATGAGTCCCTGGGGAGCCTTGGTCAGGAATGGCCCTGGGGGGCTCCTGAATGCTTCCAGGGACTGCAGGTTTTTCAAAGGACCTTGGCCTTTGCTCTTGCCTTGGAGTCTCTCAGAGCTTCCTACAATCCTGGTCTTCAATTATCTGCTCTAATGAGTCCCTTGAGATTCTTAGTCATTACCAACACTCAGTGGGGCTCATTAATGCTTCAGATTTTTCAAGTACTAGGTGTTTCCCTTTTGATACCGACTCCAGGAGAGGTTTGTGCAATCTTGACCTCCAATTATCTACTTTAAGGAGTCCCTTGATTGCTCTGTTTTAGACACTGGGGGGGGAGGGGGGGGGCCTCATTAATGCTTTGAGATAACCAAGGTATTTTAAGGTACTTTGCATTTTCCTTCCCACACTGAGTCTCTGTGAGGATTTTGTGCAATCCTGGCCTCCAATTCCCTCCTGCAAGGAGCCCATGAGCAGCCTGTGCTGCAGCTGGACCTCAGTGGGACCCATTAATGCCTCCAGACCCTTTGCATTCTCTTTCTGACTTGGACTCCTGGAGAGGTTTCTGCAGTCTCCTCTCAGGCCCTGAGATTGTAGCATTGTGTGATGGATATTGCTCCAGGGTCTCTCCTAAGGAGGTCTGGCCTGCTCAGAGAAGCTGTGCCTTGAGGTTTGACCCGGTATGGACAACCTTGCTGCACATTCCCCAACCGCATCCTGTCTGTCCTGACTCAGCTGACACCCCTGCTTTGCTTGGAGAACTGGCTGCACACACCCTAAGAAGGGTTTTCCTATTTTTTTTTTTTTTTTTTTTTACACCAACCTACAACGGTTTTGATTGCTCCAAAAAACGAAAAGTTCCCCACTGAAAACAGACACCCTCCTCAAGTGTGTGCCAAGCCCCAGGCAGCACCAAGACCATTCCAGAGCTGCCCTGCCCAGCTGTGAGGGTGGATTAGCATCCCAAGGTGCCCTGGGCCATTGCAAGGGACTGTTGCCAGGGACACTGCACTGACCCCCACTAGTGGGTTTGGGTGCCAGGGCAACCCTCATCAGTTCAAGTTGCCTTGGAAACCACCCCAAGGAGGCATTTGTGCAGTCAGGTTCCATGGGCACTTGCATGCAGACCTGTTGGGTCCTCAGCTGCCATGGCAAGCCTGAGGACAAAGCGGTGCCGGGGCTGGTCCAGCTTCAGCTGCACTGACACTCATTGATGCAGTCAGGTGCCATGGCAACAGCCACAGAGACCCCTTCCTCAGTTTGGTGCCACGGCAGCCAACGCCTGGAGCCATTGTGATGGCTGCTTGTCATGGAAACCTGCCCTGGGCCCCTTGCTCAGGGCTGCTGTCACTGCCCAGAGCCAGAGGGGATCCCTCGCTGGGGGCTTGTGCCATGGCCACCTGCCCTGTGCCGCGCTGGCTGGGCAGGCGCAGCGGGACCAGCAGCAAACCCCAGGGCCAGGGCCAAAGGCCAGCTCAGCCAGACAGAAAGGTCAGCTGGGCACTGTTTCCATGGCAAGCCTCACTGGGACAGGACACCTGGGTCACCTGGCATGGCACTTGCCATGGAAACCCCTTGTAGGGCCTGATGCCACGGACGCTGGCACCGAGACACTGCTGGGGTCGGGTGCTGAGCACAGGCTCCATCACACACAGATGGTTTTGCTCTTGCTGAGCTTGCACAGAGCCAAGGCCTTTCCTGCCCCTCGTCCAGCCACGCTGGGGAGGGGCTGGGGGTGCAGGGGAGCTTGGGAGGGGACACAGCCAGGACAGGTGACCCCAACTGACCCGGGGGAGATCCCGGACCATGGGACATCATGCTCAGCGTATAAAGTGGGGGGAAGAAGGCAGAAACCAGGGGACATTTGCAGTGGTGGCGTTTGTCTTCCCAGGTAACTCCTAGGCACGATGGGACTCAGTTTCACCAGTGGCCAGGGTCAGCACCAAAGACACAGACACCAGCTGAAGGAATTGTGTAATTTATATAACGCAAAACTGCAAAGAATCACAACAGGAGAAGCTCAGCAATGCACCCAGACATCACTCCCAAGAAGTGCCCGCAGTGATTAAGATCCATCAGCAGTTCCCCCCAGACTTTACCATCACCCAGATGCACACATCAGCTGGGGGAAGCTGTCACAGCCAAGGACTGCAGAGCCACTCCCGGACACTGGGAATTCCTGCAGGTGCCTCCAGCCACAGCTGAGGCTTCCAGCCCTGCTGAGAGAGGGCCCAGCTCTGATGGTGTTGAACAGAGAATCTGACAGCACTCCTAGTGCAGGAACATGGGTTTAAGTCTCCTGTTTGGTTCCTCCCAATGCCTGGCCAGGGCTCAAGGAGGAACCAAGGGAGTTCACTTGGACCAAACACCCCCAAACAAGGCTAGATGGGACCTTGTTGGATTTCTAAATGCTGAAAGGTAAATCATTCTTTCACCAATACACAGATACAGAGATGGTATTGCCAAAAATGCCTCAATGATGAGCAGGTAAAAATATAACATTTGCTTGGAAGGTGCATCTAGAGGTCAGCTTTGGCTCAGGGCCTGATGTTCAGGCCTTGGTACTTCAACCAGTGCTTTGACCAAAGCATGAACTACAACCTCCATAACAATTCCTTCAATAATGGAGTCTTAGATTTAGGTATGAGGCATAAAGGCATCACCTCTTGTTCTTCAATTAAGCATTAATTGAAGAACAGTTCATTACTCAGAGCTGTAATTTGCAACTCTTTTAAAACATGCCTAATTAGTTGCTCTTCTCTGTTGTTTCTCAAATCCCCACTTTCTCTTGAGACTGTGTCTCTCTTGAGACAAGTCTCAGTGCTCCATTTCCCAGCACAAAGTGTCACAACAACTCTAACATGGAATCATTACACACCAAGGGCTCACACTGCAATGTTTGCAGTGACTGCCACAAATGCATTTCACAGCAGCCTCCAATTTGGCAGGCATGAAGGCAATCTCAGCAAGAAGAATTTTCTTCTTTCTGCCACTCTTCTACTGCTCTTCCTATTGAGGTGATTCCTGATGGCTGCACTTCAGACTCATCACTGATAGAAGTGCAACATTCCTGTCCCGTCATAGCCCAGGCTCCTCCTTGCCCAGCAAGCAGATGATCCAAGGCCATGAGGTTCTGTAGAGCCCCATTTGTGTTTGTTGGAGCTCACAGGATGTGCTACTGGATATTTGCACAGTATCCTTTTCTACTTCTTCAAATAATCCATGTAGCTCATTAATGTGAACTCCATAGGACGAGGCAGTGCTCATGGGGCACAGGGTGAACCAGAGTCTTTGGCTTTCTGAGACCAAAGGCACTCTGTGGGGGGAAATGTTCTCTCGGCCCAAACTCTTCCTTCTGCTTGTTGCTGAAGTACCCCCAAGGGAGGCATCAACACTGCCTGAAAAACAGGACCCAAACACATTGAGGGAAGCCTTTACAGGCATTGTCTCTGCACATCCAGCAGGTCCCATTCCCAGTACCAAAGGTCTGATTTCCCATTTCCCACTGTGGGCTGCTGATGCATCCAGGGCTCCTCCCTGTGCTCCTCTTGTGTCCCCCGTGCCTTTGGGCCACAGCAGTTTCACAGTGGCCCTGCAGCTGGCAGTGCTCTAACACTGACCCTGACCAGCTCCAGCACCCCAAGTTCTATGGACATTGGGAGTGATGGCAAAGCACAGAAATCCTTTCACACTGGGGCCTCTAACTCCAACAGGGTTCAGTTTCTACTGAAGGGAAATCTTAGTGAACCCTGTGAAGCTGATCATTGTATTCCTTTTTTGCACAGCACAGTTTTCTTTAACTGTCCCTGCACTGACTCTGTTAGGAGTCAGAGCCCATGGACAGAGCTCTGGCCACCCCACAGGGTGGGCCCTCCAAGGGACCCCCATTCCTCCCAACATTAGTTGAGGACATACCCAGCAATTACTTACATAGAGTATTTTGGCTACTAAGATCTTTACATTTTCAGAACAATTTCAGGACTAATCCCTGATGAAACTCTACAGGTGTTTCTGGCAAACAAAGATTCTGGCTGACTCTCAAGACACAACTTACAGACATAAGCACTACTTTAGTGACAAGGTGACTCATTCTTTTTCCTCAGTCTCATCCGGGTTAGGAACAGTAATTCCACTGTCCATGCAGCTGGTGCCCATTTAATTCCAGAATAATGTCCCGAGGGACCTTTGCTGTTCAGCTTTCCCGCGCTGTCTGCGGGTAACAAGGCTTGCTGGGGTCCTTTCCCCTTTGGCTGGAGAGGTGCCGGGTCCCAGGCCCTGAGGGACCCCCAGGCTCCTGGCTGGAATTCGTCTGGAAGTGCCTCAGTGTCACATCAGCCTTCACATGGAGCCCCGTGGATCAGAGCATTTCCCAAACGGGACCCTTGGGGCAAACACGCAGATGTGGTCTGGCACGATCTCTAAAACAATATCCCAAAACATCCACTTGTTCTCACATAGAGCACTTGGCTGCAGGGACATATTGCTAGGTTCCAGCATTCCAACAGTCTTGTCTTTCCCCAGAGCTGTTCCTGCAGCTGGCTCGGGAGGGCCACTTGGCCTCTCCACCCACACTTTGGCTCCATTATTAGGACTGCTGCATCCAAAGCCTTGATCTCCACAAACAGTGCTGATTTGAGCTGGATCTCCTTCCTTCACTGATGTTTGGAAAGCTGGAAGATCAATAATGGTGCTACTGTGCCACAGGGCTAAATCATCCAATCTTGTTCACTATTGCTGAAAAGGATTACTTTGATTTCTCCTTGACAATCTGCATCAATTCCTCTTCCCGTGACGTGAACCCTTTGCAAGGCCAAGCTCCAGTGAGCAGTTCCCCAAACAAAGTGTCCTGGAGGAATCTGAACTCCTCTTTCCGTATTGATAACTCTCATTTGCTTCTGATTTATCCTAATTAATTCCAGTGCATCACAGTCCAGCCCTGCAGCCTCTGGGGGGCCCTGTCAGGGGCCGTGGCACCCAGAACAATTTCCCAGGAAGTCCAAGTCTCACTGGCCATGGTTGTATTTGCAAACCGGGAGCAGCCATGCACATCCAGGGCCTTTCCATTTCCCAGTGGGCCCATTGCTAAGGGTAGGGAGCACATCTGGGAGTTGGCTTCTCCATCGGGACAGCTTCTCAGCTCCTCATTTTTTCAACTGCTCTTTTAACAAACATTCATCTGTCCAACCAATGCCGCAGCTTGTGGATAGCCTGCTGTTTCCAATATGCTCTTAACAAAATCCCTCCTCATCCTCCCAAACCCACAAGTTCTTTTCCTTTTTCCATATGCAATTTTGGGATGCATTTGAAGACACCCACTGGTTCAGCCTCTTTTAACTCACGGCTACACTGCTCCCACGGTGCTCTGACCTCAGCCCACTCCTGAGACACACAACTCTAGGGAAGGGATTCGCATCCAGCAATTTCCAACGGGACGGACTCCTTACATTTACATTTTTAATGTGACATTTTGTTGTGATCCAACTAGACTACGCCTCTTTGCTTTTACCAGTGGGCAAGCTCAGCACCAAAGACACAGACACCAGCTGAAGGAATTGCCTAATTTTCTAAAGTTCAAAGCAGCAAAGAATCACAGAAAGAGAAGCTCAGCAATGCACCCAGTCCTCACTCCCAAGAAGTGCCCGCAGTGATTAAGAAAGATCCATCAGCAGTTCCCCCCAGACTTTACCATCACCCAGATGCACACATCAGCTGGGGGAAGCTTTCACAGCCAAGGACTGCAGAGCCACTCCCGGACACTGGGAATTCCTGCAGGTGCCTCCAGCCACAGCTGAGGCTTCCAGCCCCGCTGAGAGAGGGCCCAGCTCTGACAGTGCTGAAGAAACAAACTGACAGCCCTTCTAGTGCAGCAAAATCTGGTTTCATTCTCCTCTTGGCTCATACCCAGAGCCTGGCCAGGGCTCAAGGAGGAACCCAAGGAGTTGGCTTTGACCAAACACACCCCAAACAAGGCCAGATGTTGGATTTCATGGCCTTGTTCGGCTTCTAAATAAACAAAGGTCAATCCACCTTTCACTCATGAGTGCATACATCTATCACAGCGCTCATGTCCGTGCATAGTTTGGTCATGTGTGGATACAAAGATAACATTTGGTTGGAAGGTTCATCCAGAGATCCCCTTTGGCTCAGGGCCTGGTGTTCAGCCCTCAGTCAGGGCCTCTTGTCCAGCCTTTGGTACTTCAGGCATGCGATTTACTGCTGGGCTTGACAGTGCTGGGTGAACAGCAGGACTGCATGAGCTCTGAGGTCTTTCCCAACTGGAAGGATTCTGTAATTCCAGGATTCCATCTGCTGCATTCAGCTAGGTCCATGTTAGCAGCATTCCTTGAGTCCAAAAGGCCCCTCTTGGTCAGCCCTTGTGGCCTAAGGCTCCAGCTCCTTTAGCTCCTGCTGCTAAGCTGCTCAGGCTGAACGAGAGGGCTCAGGGAGAAGAAGAATACAGCTCATGCAATTCCTTCTGGGACGCTGAGAGGGGAGGGTGTGGCACCAGGAGCACTGTTTGCTGTGGCCTCCTCTCTACCCTTCAGGCCCTTCAGTGCTTTGAAGCAGCCAAGAGCTTTCTTCAAGGGTGCAAGGAAGCAGCTGTTCCTGCTCCCAGCTCTGGCTCTTCCCACTCTCTGACCTTGACTGGTTTTGTCCCTCTGGCTGTGCCCTCTGCTCCCCCTGTGCTTGGTGGCTGCTGCCCAGGACTGTGGCACTGGCACACATCAAGGGCTCCAGCCCCTCCTTTCTCTGCCCTTGCAGCTGCCTGCTCACAGCAGCCTTTTCCACCTGGAAGCTCCCCATGGAGAGGGAGTCCCCACCTCTGTTCCCTGCACAACCTCCAGGATGCCAGCGCTGCCATCGCCAGTCCCTGCTGGCACTGAGGGCTCCCAGGTGCCCCAGGCTGCTGTGACACCACTGCACACGGCAGGAACAGTGCCAGGGGCTGTGCTCAAAGTCAGGTCCATGTGCTGCTGCTGCTGCTGCTGCTGCTGCTGCTGCTGTGGGTGTCGTTTTTTTGCCGCCCTGCCCAGAGTCAGGGATCAGATCCAGGCACTGCTGCTGCTCCCTCGGGATCAGCCACAATTTGGCTGTTGCTGTCAGTGCCAGCAGAAGCGGTGTCTGGAGCAGCGGGTGCTGACAGTGCCCCAAGCACACACAGGGGTCCCTGGGCTGGGGGTTGGGAGCTGGGAGGCAGCTGCCCCTTCTTCTCCCTCTGCCCCTTCTTCTCCCTCTGCCCCCACAGAGCTGGGCCAGGCACAAGGGGGGCAGCACAGCAAACAGGGAGCCTGCAAGTCTCTTCCAGCCCTGTCTGCTGAGAGTTTGGCCCTTGGAGCTCCAGGTGGACAAAGGCAGCTGCTCCTGGTCCCTCTGTGTGTCCCTGTGTTCAGCTGTGCTGCTCCATCAGTCCGTGCCCAGCAATGGGAAAAGCCTCAGGCCTGCAGGGCCAGGAGCTGCTGGGCTCTGCCTGGGCAGCTCAGCCAGCGGGAAGGAGCTGCTCCACACGGGAACCAGGAGCGAAGGACACTCCTGTTTTGGGAGAGGATTTCTGTTCTAGGAAAAACAAAAAACATAGAAAAGGAAAAAAAAAACACAGAAAACATGTGAAAGATACAAACAAAACAACGTGTTAGTGAAAAGTAGTCCAGACCTTTGGATAAAGGGGCAACCGATCTTTTTAAAACAAGGACTAAGTTATTTACTTTAGAAACGTGCTGATGGTATGGATCCATCTTACTGACCTCAGCAGCCTATTTAAAACGATGTTGGGGTTTATTTCCAATATTGTTATTTTCAATTGTGGTTGAAGCAAGAGGAAATTGCTTTGTGCCCTGCCAGCTCCAAGCAGGACTGGGAAACTAAACTCTGTCAAACCCCAAATCCTTTTTGAAGATGCCCTTCCTTCTCACCCTTCAGATGAGGTGCGCTGTTCCCTTTGAAATTGTCAGTGATTTCTTCAAGATGGAAAGACCCACTTACAGCTTTTTGCTCTGGTTTGGAAGTGCAGAAGGGCAACTCTCCATCCATCAGCTCCAGACTGCACTGCCTTAGGAACACGGCCCACTCGCCAGGTTTTGCCCACTCGTGGCACTTCTGGAGGAGGAAGAAATTGCACAATTGCTACGGCACAATTCCAGACAAAAAGGAATGGAGACAGACAAAACATCCTGTGGAGATCCAGGCATTCAGCTGGGACCGTGGAGAGTTTGGGTTCTTGCCAATTGGGTGTGTGTCCCTAACTGCAATCTCTTGGCCTGCAGGAGAGTCTCCCTCACCTGCAAAAGCAGAAAGCTCAGGCGGTGTGCTGGGAACGGGCTCGTGTGATGCAAAGCTCTCAGAGCCCTGTGAGGGCAGAGCGGGCCCAGCCATGCCCAGGGCTGAGCCCAGCAGAGCCCTGGCACGGCCCAGAGCTGCCTCAGCATCCGCAGAGCCCGGCTGCAAGGAGAGAACCCAGAAACCACCCCTCAGCTGAAGGCTCCTGTCCCCCTTGTCCCAACCACGAGCAGTGCCCAGGCCATGCTGCCTGTGCCCAGAGCTGGGCACAAACCTCCCAGTCACTGCTGCCTCTGGGAGCAGAGCACGAGGGCAGGACACGTGCCCAGCCTGCAGCCAGCCATGGCACATCCAGCCCCTCAGCAGCTGCCCAGAGCCAAAAAGCACCTAGGCAGCCCACTGAAGAACTCCTTGCATCTACTCCAGCAAAGGGGAACCTTTGGTTGCCAGCCAGGGGCCAGGCCATGCCCAGATCTGGGAGCATCCCCCTAGCTGTGGACTCACCTGCACACTGGGCGTGGAGCGTGTCTTTGAAGAAGGTGCCAGAATCAAAGTCCATCATCTCCTGCTGCCAGTGGCCAGGTCGAGGAAGAGGCTGTCAGCCTTGAGGTTGTCCTTGCAGCAGCTCCACGTGGTACAGCTTCTCCAGGGGCTGCTGCTCCTTCCCTGGGGGCCAGACCAGGCTGTCAGTGTTCTGCCCAGGGACTCAGCCATCACTGAAGCAGGACAAGTAAAACCAGGATGCATGGTGGCCGCCAGTGCTTGCAAGACCAGCTCAGCTCCAGAACGGACGTTCCCATCTGATGACCCCTGCTCCATGGTACAGGCAGGAGAAAAAAGTCTGTGTTTCTTTGCTTCTTATCACCAAGACACGTGTGGAGCTGTTTGATCCAGGCTCCCGGATCAAACGGTGCCTGTGAATCTCTCCCATCTTCTAGGGCAGGTGAACACCCTGCAGCCAGGGGTCATAGAAGAGATCTTCCAAAGATGGCCTGTCCATGGAGTGCATGCATAAACACCATCTGATAACATCTTGGCACTCTGGGGAGAGAAACCACAAATCACCGGTCAGCTGGAGGAGGATCCTGTTCACTTTGCCCCACTGTTCCCGTGCCCAGGCTCTGCTGGATCTGCTCAGAGCTGGGCCTGAGCTTTGCAGTCAATTCCCTGTTTTGGAGGAGAGCAGGAGAGCAGGACATGTGCCACATCCCAGAGATGAGGATTCACCTTGAGAGAGCCCTCGTGGGAACATGAGCTGGCCCCAGACGATGTCCCGGCCCTTCTTGAACGGGTGCTTCCCGCAGACCATCTGGTACAGCAGGATACCCAGGGACCAGACCGTTGCTGCCTCGCCGTGGTAGCATTTCAGGTGGGTCCACTCTGGGGGGCTGTAGGACCGTGTCCCTATGGAATACACATGGAGCTCATCACGGGGATGCTGCTGCTCCCAGCGCCTCGCCTCAGCATCCCTGGGATTGGGGGGACCGCACCAGTGGCACAGGAGTGACCCGCTGCCTCGTCACCAACACCTGACTCCGGCGTACAAAAAGGAGGGATGGAAAAGAAACCACTGGTGTTGGGAGAGGGCAGCAGAAGCCCTGGGAAGGCCCAACCATGACACCCAGAAGAAAAACCCACCCAGGGGTGGGAAAAACCCACTCTCCTCTCTGCTTGCATTGCCCCCAATAAACATTAACAAGCCAAGGCAAACAGGGGCAGCAAAGCAGTCCAAGCCCTTCCTCGCCTGCACACCAAACGGAGCCGTGCACGGGTCTGAGCCCCCTCTCTTGCTCCCCCCAGGGGGTTTGTGTCGGGCTGGCTGCCCCAGCTCCAGCCACGGCTGAGTGGGTGGTGAATGCCGTTGGCAGGGCTGGGAGCTGGCTCCCCTCTGATCCCCACTCAAAAGCAACTTTTGGTGCAGGAGAAGCAATCCCATGACCTGCAGCAAAGCGGGGAATCCAAGCGGGGTGCCACAGTCAGGCTGGGCCATGAGATGCCCAGGGGCATCCCCCAGGCTGGGCTCACCTGCAAACTGGGTGTAGAGTGTGTCCTGGAGGAAGGTGCCACAGCCAAAGTCAATCAGTTTGGCCTGTCCGGTGGCCAGGTCGATGAGGATGTTGCTAGGTTTGATGTCGCGGTGCAGGACCCCGCAGCTGCTGCAGTGCCGCACGGCCTCCAGCACCTGGCGGAACAGCCCCCGCGCCTCCTCCTCCGGCAGGGAGCCCCGAGCCACGATGAAATCCAAGAGGTCCTGACATGGCTCAGGACGCTCCAGCATCAACAAGACGCAGCTGGGCAGCTCAAACCACTCCAGGAGCTGAATTACTCCACGGAACCCAGTGGACACCTTGTCCAGCAGCACGACCTCCAGGGGCGCACGGGCGCCGTTGGGCTGCGCGAGGACCACGATGCCGTCAGTGGGGCTGAGGCCGTGCCAGGGCTCTGGAATGCCTCAGCCAGCCTGGGATGCTCTGCATCCCTCGCTCAACCCACACCCGCTCTCCTTGCAGGGCTCCCGGCTACCCTTTTAGGCCATTTGAGGTCACAATGAATCATTTGATGGTTGGCCTCCATGGTGTCATAATGCTTCCTTGCTTCTATAGGGCCCCATGCGGTCAAATTCATCCCTGGTCCTTTTTTCGCCCCCTGGTGTCAAAAGGAATCCTTAGATTATTAACCTGCATTGGGTCACAATGGATCCTTGCTTCTCTTAACCTCTGTGGTGTCACAATGCATGCCATGCCCTTTTAGGCCACTTTATGTCACAATAACTCATTTCATTGTTGGCCTTCATGGTGTCATAATATTTCCTTATTTCCATTGGGCCCCATGGCGCCACAATTCATTCCTGGCCATTTTTGGCCCATTGGTGTCACAAGGGATCATTAGATTGTTAGACTCCATTGGGTAACAATGGTTCCTTGCTTCTCTTAACCCCTGTGCTGTCACAACGCATCCCATGGCCTTTTAGGCCACTTGATGTCACAATGAATCATTTGATTCTTGGCCTCTTTGGTGTCATAATAGTTCCTTGCTTCTATTGAGCCCCATGTTTTCACAATTCATCCCTGGCCCTATTACAACTCCAGGTGTCACAAGGGATCATTAGATTGTTAGCCTCCCTTGGGTCACAATGGTTTCTTGCTTCTCTTAACCTCTGTGGTGTCACAATGCATCCCATGGCCTTTTAGGCCACTTGGTGTTACAATGAAACATTTGATTCTTGGCCTCTATGGTGTCATAATGTTTCCATGTTTTTCTTGGGTCCCATGCTGTAACAATCCCTTCCTGGCCCTTTTGCGCCCCCTGGTGTCACAAGGGATCATTAGATTGTTAGCCTCCATTGGGTCACAATGGATCCTTGCTTCTCTTAACCCCTGTGGTGTCACAATGCATCCCATGCCCTTTTAGGCCACTTGATGTCACAATGAATTATTTGATTCTTGGCCTCCATGGTGGCATAATAGATCCTTGCTTCTATTGGTCCCCGTGCTGTAACAATCCATCCCTGGCCCTTTTAGGCCCATTGGTGTCACTAGGGATCATTAGATTGTTAGCCTGCAATGGGTCACAATGGTTCCTTGCTTCTCTTAACCTCTGTGCTGTCACAATGCATTCCAAGCCCTTTTAGGCCACTTGGTCTTACAATGAACCATTTGATTCTTGGCCTTCATGGTGTCATAATGGTTCCTTGCTTCCATAGGTCCCCATGCTGTCAGAGTCCATCCGTGGCCCTTTTGCGCCCCCTGGTGTCAAAAGGGATTCTTAGATTGTTAGCCTGCATTGGGTAACAATGGTTCCTTGGTTCTCTTAACCCCTGTGGTGTCACAATGCATCCCATGCCCTTTTAGGCCACTTGATGTCACAATGAATCATTTGATTCTTGGCCTCCATGGTGGCTTGATTGTACCGTGTTTTCACTGGGCCCCATGCTTTCACAATACATCCCTGCCCCTTTTAGGCCCCCTGGTGTCAAAAGGGATTCTTAGATTGTTAGCCTGCATTGGGTCACAATGGTGCCTTGCTTCTCTTAACCCCTGTGGTGTCACAATGCATCCCATGCCCTTTTAGGCCACTTGATGTCACAATGAATCATTTGATTCTTGGCCTCCACGGTGGCATAATAGATCCTTGCTTCTATTGGTCCCCGTGCTGTAACAATCCATCCCTGGCCCTTTTTATACCCCCTGGTGCCACAAGGGATCATTAGATTGTTAGCCTGCATTGGGTCACAATGGTTCCTTGCTTCTCTTAACCTCTGTGGTGTCACAATGCATTCCAAGCCCTTTTAGGCCACTTGGTCTTACAATGAACCATTTGATTCTTGGCCTTCATGGTGTCATAATGGTTCCTTGCTTCTATAGGTCCCCATGATGTCAGAGTTCATCCATGGTCCTTTTTCGCCCCCTGGTGTCAAAAGGGATTCTTAGATTGTTAGCCTGCATTGGGATACAATGGTGCCTTGCTTCTCTTAACCCCTGTGGTGTCACAATGCATCCCATGCCCTTTTAGGCTACTTGATGTCACAATGAATCATTTGATTCTTGGCCTCCATGGTGGCATAATTGTACCAGGTTTTACTGGGGGCCCATGCTTTCACAATTCATCCCTGGACCTTTTAGGCCCATTGGTGTCACAAGGGATCATTAGATTGTTAGCCTGCATTGGGTCACAATGGTTCCTTGCTTCTCTTAACCTCTGTGCTGTCACAATGCATCCCATGCCCTTTTAGGCCACTTGATGTCACAATGAATCATTTGATTCTTGGCCTCCATGGCGGCATAATAGATCCTTGCTTCTATTGGTCCCCGTGTTGTAACAATTCATCCCTGCCCCTTTTAGGCCCTTTGGTGTCACAAGGGATCATTAGATTGTTAGCCTGCATTGGGTCACAATGGTTCCTAGCTTCTCTTAACCCCTGTGGTGTCACAATGCATCCCATGACCTTTTAGGCCACTTGATGTCACAATGAATCATTTGATTCTTGGCCTCCATGGTGGCATAATAGATCCTTGCTTCTATTGGTCCCCGTGCTGTAACAATCCATCCCTGGCCCTTTTTATACCCCCCGGTGCCACAAGGGATCATTAGATTGTTAGCCTCCATTGGGTCACAATGGATCCTTGCTTCTCTTAACCTCTGTGCTGTCACAATGCATTCCAAGCCCTTTTAGGCCACTTGATGTCACAATGAACCATTTGATTCTTGGCCTTCATGGTGTCATAATGGTTCCTTGCTTCTATAGGTCCCCATGCTGTCAGAGTTCATCCGTGGTCTTTTTGCGCCACCTGGTTTCAAAAGGGATTCTTAGATTGTTAGCCTGCATTGGGTCACAATGGTTCCTTGCTTCTCTTAACCCCTGTGGTGTCACAATGCATCCCATGCCCTTTTAGGCCACTTGATGTCACAATGAATCATTTGATTCTTGGCCTCCATGGTGGCATAATAGATCCTTGCTTCTATTGGTCCCCGTGTTGTAACAATTCATCCCTGCCCCTTTTAGGCCCATTGGTGTCACAAGGGATCATTAGATTGTTAGCCTGCATTGGGTCACAATGGTTCCTTGCTTCTCTTAACCTCTGTGGTGTCACAATGCATCCCATGCCCTTTTAGGCCACTTGATGTCACAATGAATCATTTGATTCTTGGCCTCCATGGTGGCATAATAGATCCTTGCTTCTATTGGTCCCCGTGCTGTAACAATCCATCCCTGGCCCTTTTTATACCCCCCGGTGCCACAAGGGATCATTAGATTGTTAGCCTGCATTGGGTCACAATGGTTCCTTGCTTCTCTTAACCTCTGTGGTGTCACAATGCAGTCCAAGCCCTTTTAGGCCACTTGATGTCACAATGAACCATTTGATTCTTGGCCTTCATGGTGTCATAATGGTTCCTTGCTTCTATAGGTCCCCATGCTGTCAGAGTTCATCCGTGGTCCTTTTGCGCCCCCTGGTGTCAAAAGGGATTCTTAGATTGTTAGCCTGCATTGGGTCACAATGGTGCCTTGGTTCTCTTAACCCCTGTGGTGTCACAATGCATCCCATGCCCTTTTAGGCCACTTGATGTCACAATGAATCATTTGATTCTTGGCCTCCATGTTGGCTTGATTGTACCATATTTTCACTGGGCCCCATGCTTTCACAATACATCCCTGACCCTTTTAGGCCCATTGGTGTCAAAAGGGATCCTTAGATTGTTAGCCTCAATTGGGTGACAATGGATCCTTGCTTCTCTTAACCCCTGTGCTGTCACAATGCATCCCATGCCCTTTTAGGCCACTTGATGTCACAATGAATCATTTGATTCTTGGCCTCCACGGTGGCATAATAGATCCTTGCTTCTATTGGTCCCCGTGCTGTAACAATCCATCCCTGGCCCTTTTTATACCCCCTGGTGCCACAAGGGATCATTAGATTGTTAGCCTGCATAGGGTCACAATGGTTCCTTGCTTCTCTTAACCTCTGTGGTGTCACAATGCATTCCAAGCCCTTTTAGGCCACTTGATGTCACAATGAACCATTTGATTCTTGGCCTTCATGGTGTCATAATGGTTCCTTGCTTCTATAGGTCCCCATGCTGTCAGAGTTCATCCGTGGTCATTTTGCGCCCCCTTGTGCCACAAGGGATTCTTAGATTGTTAGCCTGCATTGGGTCACAATGGTTCCTTGCTTCTCTTAACCCCTGTGGTGTCACAATGCATCCCATGCCCTTTTAGGCCACTTGATGTCACAATGAATCATTTGATTCTTGGCCTCCATGGTGGCGAAATTGTACCAGGTTTTAATTGGGCCCCATGCTTTCACAATACATCCCTGCCCTTTTAGGCCCATTGGTGTCAAAAGGGATCATTAGATTGTTAGCCTCCATTGGGTCACAATGGATCCTTGCTTCTCTTAACCTCTGTGCTGTCACAATGCATCCCATGCCCTTTTAGGCCACTTGATGTCACAATGAATTATTTGATTCTTGGCCTCCATGGTGGCATAATAGATCCTTGCTTCTATTGGTCCCCGTGCTGTAACAATCCATCCCTGGCCCTTTTTATACCCCCTGGTGTCACAAGGGATCATTAGATTGTTAGCCTGCATTGGGTCACAATGGTTCCTTGCTTCTCTTAACCCCTGTGGTGTCACAATGCATCCCATGCCCTTTTAGGCCACTTGGTGTCACAATGAATCATTTGATTCTTGGCCTCCATGGTGGCGTAATTGTACCAGGTTTTAATTGGACCCCATGCTTTCACAATACATGCCTGCCCCTTTTAGGCCCATTGGTGTCACAAGGGATCATTAGATTGTTAGCCTCCATTGGGTCACAATGGATCCTTGCTTCTCTTAACCCCTGTGCTGTCACAATGCATCCCATGCCCTTTTAGGCCACTTGATGTCACAATGAATTATTTGATTCTTGGCCTCCATGGTGGCATAATAGATCCTTGCTTCTATTGGTCCCCGTGCTGTAACAATCCATCCCTGGCCCTTTTAGGCCCATTGGTGTCACTAGGGATCATTAGATTGTTAGCCTCCATTGGGTCACAATGGATCCTTGCTTCTCTTAACCTCTGTGGTGTCACAATGCATTCCAAGCCCTTTTAGGCCACTTGGTCTTACAATGAACCATTTGATTCTTGGCCTTCATGGTGTCATAATGGTTCCTTGCTTCCATAGGTCCCCATGCTGTCAGAGTCCATCCGTGGCCCTTTTGCGCCCCCTGGTGTCACAAGGGATTCTTAGATTGTTAGCCTGCATTGGGTCACAATGGTTCCTTGGTTCTCTTAACACCTGTGGTGTCACAATGCATCCCATGCCCTTTTAGGCCACTTGATGTCACAATGAATCATTTGATTCTTGGCCTCCATGGTGGCATAATAGATCCTTGCTTCTATTGGTCCCCGTGCTGTAACAATCCATCCCTGGCCCTTTTTATACCCCCCGGTGCCACAAGGGATCATTAGATTGTTAGCCTGCATTGGGTCACAATGGTTCCTTGCTTCTCTTAACCTCTGTGGTGTCACAATGCAGTCCAAGCCCTTTTAGGCCACTTGATGTCACAATGAACCATTTGATTCTTGGCCTTCATGGTGTCATAATGGTTCCTTGCTTCTATAGGTCCCCATGCTGTCAGAGTTCATCCGTGGTCCTTTTGCGCCCCCTGGTGTCAAAAGGGATTCTTAGATTGTTAGCCTGCATTGGGTCACAATGGTGCCTTGCTTCTCTTAACCCCTGTGGTGTCACAATGCATCCCATGCCCTTTTAGGCCACTTGATGTCACAATGAATCATTTGATTCTTGGCCTCCATGTTGGCTTGATTGTACCATGTTTTCACTGGGCCCCATGCTTTCACAATACATCCCTGACCCTTTTAGGCCCATTGGTGTCAAAAGGGATCCTTAGATTGTTAGCCTCAATTGGGTGACAATGGATCCTTGCTTCTCTTAACCCCTGTGCTGTCACAATGCATCCCATGCCCTTTTAGGCCACTTGATGTCACAATGAATCATTTGATTCTTGGCCTCCACGGTGGCATAATAGATCCTTGCTTCTATTGGTCCCCGTGCTGTAACAATCCATCCCTGGCCCTTTTTATACCCCCTGGTGCCACAAGGGATCATTAGATTGTTAGCCTGCATAGGGTCACAATGGTTCCTTGCTTCTCTTAACCTCTGTGGTGTCACAATGCATTCCAAGCCCTTTTAGGCCACTTGATGTCACAATGAACCATTTGATTCTTGGCCTTCATGGTGTCATAATGGTTCCTTGCTTCTATAGGTCCCCATGCTGTCAGAGTTCATCCGTGGTCATTTTGCGCCCCCTTGTGCCACAAGGGATTCTTAGATTGTTAGCCTGCATTGGGTCACAATGGTTCCTTGCTTCTCTTAACCCCTGTGGTGTCACAATGCATCCCATGCCCTTTTAGGCCACTTGATGTCACAATGAATCATTTGATTCTTGGCCTCCATGGTGGCGAAATTGTACCAGGTTTTAATTGGGCCCCATGCTTTCACAATACATCCCTGCCCTTTTAGGCCCATTGGTGTCAAAAGGGATCATTAGATTGTTAGCCTCCATTGGGTCACAATGGATCCTTGCTTCTCTTAACCTCTGTGCTGTCACAATGCATCCCATGCCCTTTTAGGCCACTTGATGTCACAATGAATTATTTGATTCTTGGCCTCCATGGTGGCATAATAGATCCTTGCTTCTATTGGTCCCCGTGCTGTAACAATCCATCCCTGGCCCTTTTTATACCCCCTGGTGTCACAAGGGATCATTAGATTGTTAGCCTGCATTGGGTCACAATGGTTCCTTGCTTCTCTTAACCCCTGTGGTGTCACAATGCATCCCATGCCCTTTTAGGCCACTTGATGTCACAATGAATCATTTGATTCTTGGCCTCCATGGTGGCGTAATTGTACCGGGTTTTAATTGGACCCCATGCTTTCACAATACATGCCTGCCCCTTTTAGGCCCATTGGTGTCACAAGGGATCATTAGATTGTTAGCCTCCATTGGGTCACAATGGATCCTTGCTTCTCTTAACCCCTGTGCTGTCACAATGCATCCCATGCCCTTTTAGGCCACTTGATGTCACAATGAATTATTTGATTCTTGGCCTCCATGGTGGCATAATAGATCCTTGCTTCTATTGGTCCCCGTGCTGTAACAATCCATCCCTGGCCCTTTTAGGCCCATTGGTGTCACTAGGGATCATTAGATTGTTAGCCTGCAATGGGTCACAATGGTTCCTTGCTTCTCTTAACCTCTGTGCTGTCACAATGCATTCCAAGCCCTTTTAGGCCACTTGGTCTTACAATGAACCATTTGATTCTTGGCCTTCATGGTGTCATAATGGTTCCTTGCTTCCATAGGTCCCCATGCTGTCAGAGTCCATCCGTGGCCCTTTTGCGCCCCCTGGTGTCAAAAGGGATTCTTAGATTGTTAGCCTGCATTGGGTAACAATGGTTCCTTGGTTCTCTTAACCCCTGTGGTGTCACAATGCATCCCATGCCCTTTTAGGCCACTTGATGTCACAATGAATCATTTGATTCTTGGCCTCCATGGTGGCTTGATTGTACCGTGTTTTCACTGGGCCCCATGCTTTCACAATACATCCCTGCCCCTTTTAGGCCCATTGGTGTCAAAAGGGATTATTAGATTGTTAGCCTCCATTGGGTCACAATGGATCCTTGCTTCTCTTAACCCCTGTGCTGTCACAATGCATCCCATGCCCTTTTAGGCCACTTGATGTCACAATGAATCATTTGATTCTTGGCCTCCACGGTGGCATAATAGATCCTTGCTTCTATTGGTCCCCGTGCTGTAACAATCCATCCCTGGCCCTTTTTATACCCCCTGGTGCCACAAGGGATCATTAGATTGTTAGCCTGCATTGGGTCACAATGGTTCCTTGCTTCTCTTAACCTCTGTGGTGTCACAATGCATTCCAAGCCCTTTTAGGCCACTTGGTCTTACAATGAACCATTTGATTCTTGGCCTTCATGGTGTCATAATGGTTCCTTGCTTCTATAGGTCCCCATGATGTCAGAGTTCATCCATGGTCCTTTTTCGCCCCCTGGTGTCAAAAGGGATTCTTAGATTGTTAGCCTGCATTGGGATACAATGGTGCCTTGCTTCTCTTAACCCCTGTGGTGTCACAATGCATCCCATGCCCTTTTAGGCTACTTGATGTCACAATGAATCATTTGATTCTTGGCCTCCATGGTGGCATAATTGTACCAGGTTTTACTGGGGCCCCATGCTTTCACAATTCATCCCTGGACCTTTTAGGCCCATTGGTGTCACAAGGGATCATTAGATTGTTAGCCTGCATTGGGTCACAATGGTTCCTTGCTTCTCTTAACCTCTGTGCTGTCACAATGCATCCCATGCCCTTTTAGGCCACTTGATGTCACAATGAATCATTTGATTCTTGGCCTCCATGGCGGCATAATAGATCCTTGCTTCTATTGGTCCCCGTGTTGTAACAATTCATCCCTGCCCCTTTTAGGCCCTTTGGTGTCACAAGGGATCATTAGATTGTTAGCCTGCATTGGGTCACAATGGTTCCTAGCTTCTCTTAACCCCTGTGGTGTCACAATGCATCCCATGCCCTTTTAGGCCACTTGATGTCACAATGAATCATTTGATTCTTGGCCTCCATGGTGGCATAATAGATCCTTGCTTCTATTGGTCCCCGTGCTGTAACAATCCATCCCTGGCCCTTTTTATACCCCCCGGTGCCACAAGGGATCATTAGATTGTTAGCCTCCATTGGGTCACAATGGATCCTTGCTTCTCTTAACCTCTGTGCTGTCACAATGCATTCCAAGCCCTTTTAGGCCACTTGATGTCACAATGAACCATTTGATTCTTGGCCTTCATGGTGTCATAATGGTTCCTTGCTTCTATAGGTCCCCATGCTGTCAGAGTTCATCCGTGGTCTTTTTGCGCCACCTGGTTTCAAAAGGGATTCTTAGATTGTTAGCCTGCATTGGGTCACAATGGTTCCTTGCTTCTCTTAACCCCTGTGGTGTCACAATGCATCCCATGCCCTTTTAGGCCACTTGATGTCACAATGAATCATTTGATTCTTGGCCTCCATGGTGGCATAATAGATCCTTGCTTCTATTGGTCCCCGTGTTGTAACAATTCATCCCTGCCCCTTTTAGGCCCATTGGTGTCACAAGGGATCATTAGATTGTTAGCCTGCATTGGGTCACAATGGTTCCTTGCTTCTCTTAACCTCTGTGGTGTCACAATGCATCCCATGCCCTTTTAGGCCACTTGATGTCACAATGAATCATTTGATTCTTGGCCTCCATGGTGGCATAATAGATCCTTGCTTCTATTGGTCCCCGTGCTGTAACAATCCATCCCTGGCCCTTTTTATACCCCCCGGTGCCACAAGGGATCATTAGATTGTTAGCCTGCATTGGGTCACAATGGTTCCTTGCTTCTCTTAACCTCTGTGGTGTCACAATGCAGTCCAAGCCCTTTTAGGCCACTTGATGTCACAATGAACCATTTGATTCTTGGCCTTCATGGTGTCATAATGGTTCCTTGCTTCTATAGGTCCCCATGCTGTCAGAGTTCATCCGTGGTCCTTTTGCGCCCCCTGGTGTCAAAAGGGATTCTTAGATTGTTAGCCTGCATTGGGTCACAATGGTGCCTTGCTTCTCTTAACCCCTGTGGTGTCACAATGCATCCCATGCCCTTTTAGGCCACTTGATGTCACAATGAATCATTTGATTCTTGGCCTCCATGTTGGCTTGATTGTACCATGTTTTCACTGGGCCCCATGCTTTCACAATACATCCCTGACCCTTTTAGGCCCATTGGTGTCAAAAGGGATCCTTAGATTGTTAGCCTCAATTGGGTGACAATGGATCCTTGCTTCTCTTAACCCCTGTGCTGTCACAATGCATCCCATGCCCTTTTAGGCCACTTGATGTCACAATGAATCATTTGATTCTTGGCCTCCACGGTGGCATAATAGATCCTTGCTTCTATTGGTCCCCGTGCTGTAACAATCCATCCCTGGCCCTTTTTATACCCCCTGGTGCCACAAGGGATCATTAGATTGTTAGCCTGCATAGGGTCACAATGGTTCCTTGCTTCTCTTAACCTCTGTGGTGTCACAATGCATTCCAAGCCCTTTTAGGCCACTTGATGTCACAATGAACCATTTGATTCTTGGCCTTCATGGTGTCATAATGGTTCCTTGCTTCTATAGGTCCCCATGCTGTCAGAGTTCATCCGTGGTCATTTTGCGCCCCCTTGTGCCACAAGGGATTCTTAGATTGTTAGCCTGCATTGGGTCACAATGGTTCCTTGCTTCTCTTAACCCCTGTGGTGTCACAATGCATCCCATGCCCTTTTAGGCCACTTGATGTCACAATGAATCATTTGATTCTTGGCCTCCATGGTGGCGAAATTGTACCAGGTTTTAATTGGGCCCCATGCTTTCACAATACATCCCTGCCCTTTTAGGCCCATTGGTGTCAAAAGGGATCATTAGATTGTTAGCCTCCATTGGGTCACAATGGATCCTTGCTTCTCTTAACCTCTGTGCTGTCACAATGCATCCCATGCCCTTTTAGGCCACTTGATGTCACAATGAATTATTTGATTCTTGGCCTCCATGGTGGCATAATAGATCCTTGCTTCTATTGGTCCCCGTGCTGTAACAATCCATCCCTGGCCCTTTTTATACCCCCTGGTGTCACAAGGGATCATTAGATTGTTAGCCTGCATTGGGTCACAATGGTTCCTTGCTTCTCTTAACCCCTGTGGTGTCACAATGCATCCCATGCCCTTTTAGGCCACTTGATGTCACAATGAATCATTTGATTCTTGGCCTCCATGGTGGCGTAATTGTACCAGGTTTTAATTGGACCCCATGCTTTCACAATACATGCCTGCCCCTTTTAGGCCCATTGGTGTCACAAGGGATCATTAGATTGTTAGCCTCCATTGGGTCACAATGGATCCTTGCTTCTCTTAACCCCTGTGCTGTCACAATGCATCCCATGCCCTTTTAGGCCACTTGATGTCACAATGAATTATTTGATTCTTGGCCTCCATGGTGGCATAATAGATCCTTGCTTCTATTGGTCCCCGTGCTGTAACAATCCATCCCTGGCCCTTTTAGGCCCATTGGTGTCACTAGGGATCATTAGATTGTTAGCCTCCATTGGGTCACAATGGATCCTTGCTTCTCTTAACCTCTGTGGTGTCACAATGCATTCCAAGCCCTTTTAGGCCACTTGGTCTTACAATGAACCATTTGATTCTTGGCCTTCATGGTGTCATAATGGTTCCTTGCTTCCATAGGTCCCCATGCTGTCAGAGTCCATCCGTGGCCCTTTTGCGCCCCCTGGTGTCACAAGGGATTCTTAGATTGTTAGCCTGCATTGGGTCACAATGGTTCCTTGGTTCTCTTAACACCTGTGGTGTCACAATGCATCCCATGCCCTTTTAGGCCACTTGATGTCACAATGAATCATTTGATTCTTGGCCTCCATGGTGGCATAATAGATCCTTGCTTCTATTGGTCCCCGTGCTGTAACAATCCATCCCTGGCCCTTTTTATACCCCCCGGTGCCACAAGGGATCATTAGATTGTTAGCCTGCATTGGGTCACAATGGTTCCTTGCTTCTCTTAACCTCTGTGGTGTCACAATGCAGTCCAAGCCCTTTTAGGCCACTTGATGTCACAATGAACCATTTGATTCTTGGCCTTCATGGTGTCATAATGGTTCCTTGCTTCTATAGGTCCCCATGCTGTCAGAGTTCATCCGTGGTCCTTTTGCGCCCCCTGGTGTCAAAAGGGATTCTTAGATTGTTAGCCTGCATTGGGTCACAATGGTGCCTTGCTTCTCTTAACCCCTGTGGTGTCACAATGCATCCCATGCCCTTTTAGGCCACTTGATGTCACAATGAATCATTTGATTCTTGGCCTCCATGTTGGCTTGATTGTACCATGTTTTCACTGGGCCCCATGCTTTCACAATACATCCCTGACCCTTTTAGGCCCATTGGTGTCAAAAGGGATCCTTAGATTGTTAGCCTCAATTGGGTGACAATGGATCCTTGCTTCTCTTAACCCCTGTGCTGTCACAATGCATCCCATGCCCTTTTAGGCCACTTGATGTCACAATGAATCATTTGATTCTTGGCCTCCACGGTGGCATAATAGATCCTTGCTTCTATTGGTCCCCGTGCTGTAACAATCCATCCCTGGCCCTTTTTATACCCCCTGGTGCCACAAGGGATCATTAGATTGTTAGCCTGCATAGGGTCACAATGGTTCCTTGCTTCTCTTAACCTCTGTGGTGTCACAATGCATTCCAAGCCCTTTTAGGCCACTTGATGTCACAATGAACCATTTGATTCTTGGCCTTCATGGTGTCATAATGGTTCCTTGCTTCTATAGGTCCCCATGCTGTCAGAGTTCATCCGTGGTCATTTTGCGCCCCCTTGTGCCACAAGGGATTCTTAGATTGTTAGCCTGCATTGGGTCACAATGGTTCCTTGCTTCTCTTAACCCCTGTGGTGTCACAATGCATCCCATGCCCTTTTAGGCCACTTGATGTCACAATGAATCATTTGA
Source organism: Cinclus cinclus (assembly GCF_963662255.1). Classification (NCBI taxonomy): domain Eukaryota; kingdom Metazoa; phylum Chordata; class Aves; order Passeriformes; family Cinclidae; genus Cinclus; species Cinclus cinclus. Next base: position 687,209 of record NW_026912047.1, read on the forward strand.
TTCTTGGCCTCCATGGTGGCGAAATTGTACCAGGTTTTAATTGGGCCCCATGCTTTCACAATACATCCCTGCCCTTTTAGGCCCATTGGTGTCAAAAGGGATCATTAGATTGTTAGCCTCCATTGGGTCACAATGGATCCTTGCTTCTCTTAACCTCTGTGCTGTCACAATGCATCCCATGCCCTTTTAGGCCACTTGATGTCACAATGAATTATTTGATTCTTGGCCTCCATGGTGGCATAATAGATCCTTGCTTCTATTGGTCCCCGTGCTGTAACAATCCATCCCTGGCCCTTTTTATACCCCCTGGTGTCACAAGGGATCATTAGATTGTTAGCCTCCATTGGGTCACAATGGATCCTTGCTTCTCTTAACCTCTGTGGTGTCACAATGCATTCCAAGCCCTTTTAGGCCACTTGGTCTTACAATGAACCATTTGATTCTTGGCCTTCATGGTGTCATAATGGTTCCTTGCTTCCATAGGTCCCCATGCTGTCAGAGTCCATCCGTGGCCCTTTTGCGCCCCCTGGTGTCACAAGGGATTCTTAGATTGTTAGCCTGCATTGGGTCACAATGGTTCCTTGGTTCTCTTAACACCTGTGGTGTCACAATGCATCCCATGCCCTTTTAGGCCACTTGATGTCACAATGAATCATTTGATTCTTGGCCTCCATGGTGGCTTGATTGTACCATGTTTTCACTGGGCCCCATGCTTTCACAATACATCCCTGCCCCTTTTAGGCCCATTGCTGTCAAAAGGGATTATTAGATTGTTAGCCTCCATTGGGTCACAATGGATCCTTGCTTCTCTTAACCCCTGTGCTGTCACAATGCATCCCATGCCCTTTTAGGCCACTTGATGTCACAATGAATCATTTGATTCTTGGCCTCCACGGTGGCATAATAGATCCTTGCTTCTATTGGTCCCCGTGCTGTAACAATCCATCCCTGGCCCTTTTTATACCCCCTGGTGCCACAAGGGATCATTAGATTGTTAGCCTGCATTGGGTCACAATGGTTCCTTGCTTCTCTTAACCTCTGTGGTGTCACAATGCATTCCAAGCCCTTTTAGGCCACTTGATGTCAAAATGAACCATTTGATTCTTGGCCTTCATGGTGTCATAATGGTTCCTTGCTTCTATAGGTCCCCATGCTGTCAGAGTTCATCCGTGGTCATTTTGCGCCCCCTTGTGCCACAAGGGATTCTTAGATTGTTAGCCTGCATTGGGTCACAATGGTTCCTTGCTTCTCTTAACCCCTGTGGTGTCACAATGCATCCCATGCCCTTTTAGGCCACTTGATGTCACAATGAATCATTTGATTCTTGGCCTCCATGGTGGCGAAATTGTACCAGGTTTTAATTGGGCCCCATGCTTTCACAATACATCCCTGCCCTTTTAGGCCCATTGGTGTCAAAAGGGATCATTAGATTGTTAGCCTCCATTGGGTCACAATGGATCCTTGCTTCTCTTAACCTCTGTGCTGTCACAATGCATCCCATGCCCTTTTAGGCCACTTGATGTCACAATGAATTATTTGATTCTTGGCCTCCATGGTGGCATAATAGATCCTTGCTTCTATTGGTCCCCGTGCTGTAACAATCCATCCCTGGCCCTTTTTATACCCCCTGGTGTCACAAGGGATCATTAGATTGTTAGCCTGCATTGGGTCACAATGGTTCCTTGCTTCTCTTAACCCCTGTGGTGTCACAATGCATCCCATGCCCTTTTAGGCCACTTGGTGTCACAATGAATCATTTGATTCTTGGCCTCCATGGTGGCGTAATTGTACCAGGTTTTAATTGGACCCCATGCTTTCACAATACATGCCTGCCCCTTTTAGGCCCATTGGTGTCACAAGGGATCATTAGATTGTTAGCCTCCATTGGGTCACAATGGATCCTTGCTTCTCTTAACCCCTGTGCTGTCACAATGCATCCCATGCCCTTTTAGGCCACTTGATGTCACAATGAATTATTTGATTCTTGGCCTCCATGGTGGCATAATAGATCCTTGCTTCTATTGGTCCCCGTGCTGTAACAATCCATCCCTGGCCCTTTTAGGCCCATTGGTGTCACTAGGGATCATTAGATTGTTAGCCTCCATTGGGTCACAATGGATCCTTGCTTCTCTTAACCTCTGTGGTGTCACAATGCATTCCAAGCCCTTTTAGGCCACTTGGTCTTACAATGAACCATTTGATTCTTGGCCTTCATGGTGTCATAATGGTTCCTTGCTTCCATAGGTCCCCATGCTGTCAGAGTCCATCCGTGGCCCTTTTGCGCCCCCTGGTGTCACAAGGGATTCTTAGATTGTTAGCCTGCATTGGGTCACAATGGTTCCTTGGTTCTCTTAACACCTGTGGTGTCACAATGCATCCCATGCCCTTTTAGGCCACTTGATGTCACAATGAATCATTTGATTCTTGGCCTCCATGGTGGCATAATAGATCCTTGCTTCTATTGGTCCCCGTGCTGTAACAATCCATCCCTGGCCCTTTTTATACCCCCCGGTGCCACAAGGGATCATTAGATTGTTAGCCTGCATTGGGTCACAATGGTTCCTTGCTTCTCTTAACCTCTGTGGTGTCACAATGCAGTCCAAGCCCTTTTAGGCCACTTGATGTCACAATGAACCATTTGATTCTTGGCCTTCATGGTGTCATAATGGTTCCTTGCTTCTATAGGTCCCCATGCTGTCAGAGTTCATCCGTGGTCCTTTTGCGCCCCCTGGTGTCAAAAGGGATTCTTAGATTGTTAGCCTGCATTGGGTCACAATGGTGCCTTGCTTCTCTTAACCCCTGTGGTGTCACAATGCATCCCATGCCCTTTTAGGCCACTTGATGTCACAATGAATCATTTGATTCTTGGCCTCCATGTTGGCTTGATTGTACCATGTTTTCACTGGGCCCCATGCTTTCACAATACATCCCTGACCCTTTTAGGCCCATTGGTGTCAAAAGGGATCCTTAGATTGTTAGCCTCAATTGGGTGACAATGGATCCTTGCTTCTCTTAACCCCTGTGCTGTCACAATGCATCCCATGCCCTTTTAGGCCACTTGATGTCACAATGAATCATTTGATTCTTGGCCTCCACGGTGGCATAATAGATCCTTGCTTCTATTGGTCCCCGTGCTGTAACAATCCATCCCTGGCCCTTTTTATACCCCCTGGTGCCACAAGGGATCATTAGATTGTTAGCCTGCATAGGGTCACAATGGTTCCTTGCTTCTCTTAACCTCTGTGGTGTCACAATGCATTCCAAGCCCTTTTAGGCCACTTGATGTCACAATGAACCATTTGATTCTTGGCCTTCATGGTGTCATAATGGTTCCTTGCTTCTATAGGTCCCCATGCTGTCAGAGTTCATCCGTGGTCATTTTGCGCCCCCTTGTGCCACAAGGGATTCTTAGATTGTTAGCCTGCATTGGGTCACAATGGTTCCTTGCTTCTCTTAACCCCTGTGGTGTCACAATGCATCCCATGCCCTTTTAGGCCACTTGATGTCACAATGAATCATTTGATTCTTGGCCTCCATGGTGGCGAAATTGTACCAGGTTTTAATTGGGCCCCATGCTTTCACAATACATCCCTGCCCTTTTAGGCCCATTGGTGTCAAAAGGGATCATTAGATTGTTAGCCTCCATTGGGTCACAATGGATCCTTGCTTCTCTTAACCTCTGTGCTGTCACAATGCATCCCATGCCCTTTTAGGCCACTTGATGTCACAATGAATTATTTGATTCTTGGCCTCCATGGTGGCATAATAGATCCTTGCTTCTATTGGTCCCCGTGCTGTAACAATCCATCCCTGGCCCTTTTTATACCCCCTGGTGTCACAAGGGATCATTAGATTGTTAGCCTGCATTGGGTCACAATGGTTCCTTGCTTCTCTTAACCCCTGTGGTGTCACAATGCATCCCATGCCCTTTTAGGCCACTTGATGTCACAATGAATCATTTGATTCTTGGCCTCCATGGTGGCGTAATTGTACCGGGTTTTAATTGGACCCCATGCTTTCACAATACATGCCTGCCCCTTTTAGGCCCATTGGTGTCACAAGGGATCATTAGATTGTTAGCCTCCATTGGGTCACAATGGATCCTTGCTTCTCTTAACCCCTGTGCTGTCACAATGCATCCCATGCCCTTTTAGGCCACTTGATGTCACAATGAATTATTTGATTCTTGGCCTCCATGGTGGCATAATAGATCCTTGCTTCTATTGGTCCCCGTGCTGTAACAATCCATCCCTGGCCCTTTTAGGCCCATTGGTGTCACTAGGGATCATTAGATTGTTAGCCTGCAATGGGTCACAATGGTTCCTTGCTTCTCTTAACCTCTGTGCTGTCACAATGCATTCCAAGCCCTTTTAGGCCACTTGGTCTTACAATGAACCATTTGATTCTTGGCCTTCATGGTGTCATAATGGTTCCTTGCTTCCATAGGTCCCCATGCTGTCAGAGTCCATCCGTGGCCCTTTTGCGCCCCCTGGTGTCAAAAGGGATTCTTAGATTGTTAGCCTGCATTGGGTAACAATGGTTCCTTGGTTCTCTTAACCCCTGTGGTGTCACAATGCATCCCATGCCCTTTTAGGCCACTTGATGTCACAATGAATCATTTGATTCTTGGCCTCCATGGTGGCTTGATTGTACCGTGTTTTCACTGGGCCCCATGCTTTCACAATACATCCCTGCCCCTTTTAGGCCCATTGGTGTCAAAAGGGATTATTAGATTGTTAGCCTCCATTGGGTCACAATGGATCCTTGCTTCTCTTAACCCCTGTGCTGTCACAATGCATCCCATGCCCTTTTAGGCCACTTGATGTCACAATGAATCATTTGATTCTTGGCCTCCACGGTGGCATAATAGATCCTTGCTTCTATTGGTCCCCGTGCTGTAACAATCCATCCCTGGCCCTTTTTATACCCCCTGGTGCCACAAGGGATCATTAGATTGTTAGCCTGCATTGGGTCACAATGGTTCCTTGCTTCTCTTAACCTCTGTGGTGTCACAATGCATTCCAAGCCCTTTTAGGCCACTTGGTCTTACAATGAACCATTTGATTCTTGGCCTTCATGGTGTCATAATGGTTCCTTGCTTCTATAGGTCCCCATGATGTCAGAGTTCATCCATGGTCCTTTTTCGCCCCCTGGTGTCAAAAGGGATTCTTAGATTGTTAGCCTGCATTGGGATACAATGGTGCCTTGCTTCTCTTAACCCCTGTGGTGTCACAATGCATCCCATGCCCTTTTAGGCTACTTGATGTCACAATGAATCATTTGATTCTTGGCCTCCATGGTGGCATAATTGTACCAGGTTTTACTGGGGCCCCATGCTTTCACAATTCATCCCTGGACCTTTTAGGCCCATTGGTGTCACAAGGGATCATTAGATTGTTAGCCTGCATTGGGTCACAATGGTTCCTTGCTTCTCTTAACCTCTGTGCTGTCACAATGCATCCCATGCCCTTTTAGGCCACTTGATGTCACAATGAATCATTTGATTCTTGGCCTCCATGGCGGCATAATAGATCCTTGCTTCTATTGGTCCCCGTGTTGTAACAATTCATCCCTGCCCCTTTTAGGCCCTTTGGTGTCACAAGGGATCATTAGATTGTTAGCCTGCATTGGGTCACAATGGTTCCTAGCTTCTCTTAACCCCTGTGGTGTCACAATGCATCCCATGCCCTTTTAGGCCACTTGATGTCACAATGAATCATTTGATTCTTGGCCTCCATGGTGGCATAATAGATCCTTGCTTCTATTGGTCCCCGTGCTGTAACAATCCATCCCTGGCCCTTTTTATACCCCCCGGTGCCACAAGGGATCATTAGATTGTTAGCCTCCATTGGGTCACAATGGATCCTTGCTTCTCTTAACCTCTGTGCTGTCACAATGCATTCCAAGCCCTTTTAGGCCACTTGATGTCACAATGAACCATTTGATTCTTGGCCTTCATGGTGTCATAATGGTTCCTTGCTTCTATAGGTCCCCATGCTGTCAGAGTTCATCCGTGGTCTTTTTGCGCCACCTGGTTTCAAAAGGGATTCTTAGATTGTTAGCCTGCATTGGGTCACAATGGTTCCTTGCTTCTCTTAACCCCTGTGGTGTCACAATGCATCCCATGCCCTTTTAGGCCACTTGATGTCACAATGAATCATTTGATTCTTGGCCTCCATGGTGGCATAATAGATCCTTGCTTCTATTGGTCCCCGTGTTGTAACAATTCATCCCTGCCCCTTTTAGGCCCATTGGTGTCACAAGGGATCATTAGATTGTTAGCCTGCATTGGGTCACAATGGTTCCTTGCTTCTCTTAACCTCTGTGGTGTCACAATGCATCCCATGCCCTTTTAGGCCACTTGATGTCACAATGAATCATTTGATTCTTGGCCTCCATGGTGGCATAATAGATCCTTGCTTCTATTGGTCCCCGTGCTGTAACAATCCATCCCTGGCCCTTTTTATACCCCCCGGTGCCACAAGGGATCATTAGATTGTTAGCCTGCATTGGGTCACAATGGTTCCTTGCTTCTCTTAACCTCTGTGGTGTCACAATGCAGTCCAAGCCCTTTTAGGCCACTTGATGTCACAATGAACCATTTGATTCTTGGCCTTCATGGTGTCATAATGGTTCCTTGCTTCTATAGGTCCCCATGCTGTCAGAGTTCATCCGTGGTCCTTTTGCGCCCCCTGGTGTCAAAAGGGATTCTTAGATTGTTAGCCTGCATTGGGTCACAATGGTGCCTTGCTTCTCTTAACCCCTGTGGTGTCACAATGCATCCCATGCCCTTTTAGGCCACTTGATGTCACAATGAATCATTTGATTCTTGGCCTCCATGTTGGCTTGATTGTACCATGTTTTCACTGGGCCCCATGCTTTCACAATACATCCCTGACCCTTTTAGGCCCATTGGTGTCAAAAGGGATCCTTAGATTGTTAGCCTCAATTGGGTGACAATGGATCCTTGCTTCTCTTAACCCCTGTGCTGTCACAATGCATCCCATGCCCTTTTAGGCCACTTGATGTCACAATGAATCATTTGATTCTTGGCCTCCACGGTGGCATAATAGATCCTTGCTTCTATTGGTCCCCGTGCTGTAACAATCCATCCCTGGCCCTTTTTATACCCCCTGGTGCCACAAGGGATCATTAGATTGTTAGCCTGCATAGGGTCACAATGGTTCCTTGCTTCTCTTAACCTCTGTGGTGTCACAATGCATTCCAAGCCCTTTTAGGCCACTTGATGTCACAATGAACCATTTGATTCTTGGCCTTCATGGTGTCATAATGGTTCCTTGCTTCTATAGGTCCCCATGCTGTCAGAGTTCATCCGTGGTCATTTTGCGCCCCCTTGTGCCACAAGGGATTCTTAGATTGTTAGCCTGCATTGGGTCACAATGGTTCCTTGCTTCTCTTAACCCCTGTGGTGTCACAATGCATCCCATGCCCTTTTAGGCCACTTGATGTCACAATGAATCATTTGATTCTTGGCCTCCATGGTGGCGAAATTGTACCAGGTTTTAATTGGGCCCCATGCTTTCACAATACATCCCTGCCCTTTTAGGCCCATTGGTGTCAAAAGGGATCATTAGATTGTTAGCCTCCATTGGGTCACAATGGATCCTTGCTTCTCTTAACCTCTGTGCTGTCACAATGCATCCCATGCCCTTTTAGGCCACTTGATGTCACAATGAATTATTTGATTCTTGGCCTCCATGGTGGCATAATAGATCCTTGCTTCTATTGGTCCCCGTGCTGTAACAATCCATCCCTGGCCCTTTTTATACCCCCTGGTGTCACAAGGGATCATTAGATTGTTAGCCTGCATTGGGTCACAATGGTTCCTTGCTTCTCTTAACCCCTGTGGTGTCACAATGCATCCCATGCCCTTTTAGGCCACTTGATGTCACAATGAATCATTTGATTCTTGGCCTCCATGGTGGCGTAATTGTACCAGGTTTTAATTGGACCCCATGCTTTCACAATACATGCCTGCCCCTTTTAGGCCCATTGGTGTCACAAGGGATCATTAGATTGTTAGCCTCCATTGGGTCACAATGGATCCTTGCTTCTCTTAACCCCTGTGCTGTCACAATGCATCCCATGCCCTTTTAGGCCACTTGATGTCACAATGAATTATTTGATTCTTGGCCTCCATGGTGGCATAATAGATCCTTGCTTCTATTGGTCCCCGTGCTGTAACAATCCATCCCTGGCCCTTTTAGGCCCATTGGTGTCACTAGGGATCATTAGATTGTTAGCCTCCATTGGGTCACAATGGATCCTTGCTTCTCTTAACCTCTGTGGTGTCACAATGCATTCCAAGCCCTTTTAGGCCACTTGGTCTTACAATGAACCATTTGATTCTTGGCCTTCATGGTGTCATAATGGTTCCTTGCTTCCATAGGTCCCCATGCTGTCAGAGTCCATCCGTGGCCCTTTTGCGCCCCCTGGTGTCACAAGGGATTCTTAGATTGTTAGCCTGCATTGGGTCACAATGGTTCCTTGGTTCTCTTAACACCTGTGGTGTCACAATGCATCCCATGCCCTTTTAGGCCACTTGATGTCACAATGAATCATTTGATTCTTGGCCTCCATGGTGGCATAATAGATCCTTGCTTCTATTGGTCCCCGTGCTGTAACAATCCATCCCTGGCCCTTTTTATACCCCCCGGTGCCACAAGGGATCATTAGATTGTTAGCCTGCATTGGGTCACAATGGTTCCTTGCTTCTCTTAACCTCTGTGGTGTCACAATGCAGTCCAAGCCCTTTTAGGCCACTTGATGTCACAATGAACCATTTGATTCTTGGCCTTCATGGTGTCATAATGGTTCCTTGCTTCTATAGGTCCCCATGCTGTCAGAGTTCATCCGTGGTCCTTTTGCGCCCCCTGGTGTCAAAAGGGATTCTTAGATTGTTAGCCTGCATTGGGTCACAATGGTGCCTTGCTTCTCTTAACCCCTGTGGTGTCACAATGCATCCCATGCCCTTTTAGGCCACTTGATGTCACAATGAATCATTTGATTCTTGGCCTCCATGTTGGCTTGATTGTACCATGTTTTCACTGGGCCCCATGCTTTCACAATACATCCCTGACCCTTTTAGGCCCATTGGTGTCAAAAGGGATCCTTAGATTGTTAGCCTCAATTGGGTGACAATGGATCCTTGCTTCTCTTAACCCCTGTGCTGTCACAATGCATCCCATGCCCTTTTAGGCCACTTGATGTCACAATGAATCATTTGATTCTTGGCCTCCACGGTGGCATAATAGATCCTTGCTTCTATTGGTCCCCGTGCTGTAACAATCCATCCCTGGCCCTTTTTATACCCCCTGGTGCCACAAGGGATCATTAGATTGTTAGCCTGCATAGGGTCACAATGGTTCCTTGCTTCTCTTAACCTCTGTGGTGTCACAATGCATTCCAAGCCCTTTTAGGCCACTTGATGTCACAATGAACCATTTGATTCTTGGCCTTCATGGTGTCATAATGGTTCCTTGCTTCTATAGGTCCCCATGCTGTCAGAGTTCATCCGTGGTCATTTTGCGCCCCCTTGTGCCACAAGGGATTCTTAGATTGTTAGCCTGCATTGGGTCACAATGGTTCCTTGGTTCTCTTAACACCTGTGGTGTCACAATGCATCCCATGCCCTTTTAGGCCACTTGATGTCACAATGAATCATTTGATTCTTGGCCTCCATGGTGGCGAAATTGTACCAGGTTTTAATTGGGCCCCATGCTTTCACAATACATCCCTGCCCTTTTAGGCCCATTGGTGTCAAAAGGGATCATTAGATTGTTAGCCTCCATTGGGTCACAATGGATCCTTGCTTCTCTTAACCTCTGTGCTGTCACAATGCATCCCATGCCCTTTTAGGCCACTTGATGTCACAATGAATTATTTGATTCTTGGCCTCCATGGTGGCATAATAGATCCTTGCTTCTATTGGTCCCCGTGCTGTAACAATCCATCCCTGGCCCTTTTTATACCCCCTGGTGTCACAAGGGATCATTAGATTGTTAGCCTGCATTGGGTCACAATGGTTCCTTGCTTCTCTTAACCCCTGTGGTGTCACAATGCATCCCATGCCCTTTTAGGCCACTTGATGTCACAATGAATCATTTGATTCTTGGCCTCCATGGTGGCGTAATTGTACCAGGTTTTAATTGGACCCCATGCTTTCACAATACATGCCTGCCCCTTTTAGGCCCATTGGTGTCACAAGGGATCATTAGATTGTTAGCCTCCATTGGGTCACAATGGATCCTTGCTTCTCTTAACCCCTGTGCTGTCACAATGCATCCCATGCCCTTTTAGGCCACTTGATGTCACAATGAATTATTTGATTCTTGGCCTCCATGGTGGCATAATAGATCCTTGCTTCTATTGGTCCCCGTGCTGTAACAATCCATCCCTGGCCCTTTTAGGCCCATTGGTGTCACTAGGGATCATTAGATTGTTAGCCTCCATTGGGTCACAATGGATCCTTGCTTCTCTTAACCTCTGTGGTGTCACAATGCATTCCAAGCCCTTTTAGGCCACTTGGTCTTACAATGAACCATTTGATTCTTGGCCTTCATGGTGTCATAATGGTTCCTTGCTTCCATAGGTCCCCATGCTGTCAGAGTCCATCCGTGGCCCTTTTGCGCCCCCTGGTGTCACAAGGGATTCTTAGATTGTTAGCCTGCATTGGGTCACAATGGTTCCTTGGTTCTCTTAACACCTGTGGTGTCACAATGCATCCCATGCCCTTTTAGGCCACTTGATGTCACAATGAATCATTTGATTCTTGGCCTCCATGGTGGCTTGATTGTACCATGTTTTCACTGGGCCCCATGCTTTCACAATACATCCCTGCCCCTTTTAGGCCCATTGCTGTCAAAAGGGATTATTAGATTGTTAGCCTCCATTGGGTCACAATGGATCCTTGCTTCTCTTAACCCCTGTGCTGTCACAATGCATCCCATGCCCTTTTAGGCCACTTGATGTCACAATGAATCATTTGATTCTTGGCCTCCACGGTGGCATAATAGATCCTTGCTTCTATTGGTCCCCGTGCTGTAACAATCCATCCCTGGCCCTTTTTATACCCCCTGGTGCCACAAGGGATCATTAGATTGTTAGCCTGCATTGGGTCACAATGGTTCCTTGCTTCTCTTAACCTCTGTGGTGTCACAATGCATTCCAAGCCCTTTTAGGCCACTTGATGTCAAAATGAACCATTTGATTCTTGGCCTTCATGGTGTCATAATGGTTCCTTGCTTCTATAGGTCCCCATGCTGTCAGAGTTCATCCGTGGTCCTTTTGCGCCCCCTGGTGTCAAAAGGGATTCTTAGATTGTTAGCCTGCATTGGGTTACAATGGTGCCTTGCTTCTCTTAACCCCTGTGGTGTCACAATGCATCCCATGCCCTTTTAGGCCACTTGATGTCACAATGAATCATTTGATTCTTGGCCTCCATGGTGGCATAATAGATCCTTGCTTCTATTGGTCCCCGTGTTGTAACAATTCATCCCTGCCCCTTTTAGGCCCATTGGTGTCACAAGGGATCATTAGATTGTTAGCCTGCATTGGGTCACAATGGTTCCTTGCTTCTCTTAACCTCTGTGGTGTCACAATGCATCCCATGCCCTTTTAGGCCACTTGATGTCACAATGAATCATTTGATTCTTGGCCTCCATGGTGGCATAATAGATCCTTGCTTCTATTGGTCCCCGTGCTGTAACAATCCATCCCTGGCCCTTTTTATACCCCCCGGTGCCACAAGGGATCATTAGATTGTTAGCCTGCATTGGGTCACAATGGTTCCTTGCTTCTCTTAACCTCTGTGGTGTCACAATGCATTCCAAGCCCTTTTAGGCCACTTGATGTCACAATGAACCATTTGATTCTTGGCCTTCATGGTGTCATAATGGTTCCTTGCTTCTATAGGTCCCCATGCTGTCAGAGTTCATCCGTGGTCCTTTTGCGCCCCCTGGTGTCAAAAGGGATTCTTAGATTGTTAGCCTGCATTGGGTTACAATGGTGCCTTGATTCTCTTAACCCCTGTGGTGTCACAATGCATCCCATGCCCTTTTAGGCCACTTGATGTCACAATGAATCATTTGATTCTTGGCCTCCATGGTGTCATAATGGTTCCTTGTTTCTATTGGTCCCCATGCTGTCACAATTCATCCCTGGCCCTTTTACGCCCCCTGGTGTCAAATGGAATCTTGGGATTATTAGCCTCCATTGGGTCACAATGGATCCTTGCTTCTCTTAACCCCTGTGGTGTCACAATGCATCCCATGCCCTTTTAGGCCACTTGATGTCACAATGAATTATTTGATTCTTGGCCTCCACGGTGGCATAATTGATCCTTGCTTCTATTGGTCCCCGTGCTGTAACAATCCATCCCTGGCCCTTTTTATACCCCCTGGTGCCACAAGGGATCATTAGATTGTTAGCCTGCATTGGGTCACAATGGTTCCTTGATTCTCTTAACCTCTGTGGTGTCACAATGCATCCCATGCCCTTTTAGGCCACTTGGTCTTACAATGAACCATTTGATTCTTGGCCTTCATGGTGTCATAATGGTTCCTTGCTTCTATAGGTCCCCATGCTGTCAGAGTTCATCCGTGGTCCTTTTGCGCCCCCTGGTGTCAAAAGGGATTCTTAGATTGTTAGCCTGCATTGGGTTACAATGGTGCCTTGCTTCTCTTAACCCCTGTGGTGTCACAATGCATCCCATGCCCTTTTAGGCCACTTGATGTCACAATGAATCATTTGATTCTTGGCCTCCATGTTGGCTTGATTGTACCATGTTTTCACTGGGCCCCATGCTTTCACAATACATCCCTGCCCTTTTAGGCCCATTGGTGTCAAAAGGGATCATTAGATTGTTAGCCTGCATTGGGTCACAATGGATCCTTGCTTCTCTTAACCTCTGTGCTGTCACAATGCATCCCATGCCCTTTTAGGCCACTTGATGTCACAATGAACCATTTGATTCTTGGCCTCCATGGTGGCATAATAGATCCTTGCTTCTATTGGTCCCCGTGCTGTAACAATCCATCCCTGGCCCTTTTTATACCCCCTGGTGTCACAAGGGATCATTAGATTGTTAGCCTGCATTGGGTCACAATGGTTCCTTGCTTCTCTTAACCCCTGTGGTGTCACAATGCATCCCATGCCCTTTTAGGCCACTTGATGTCACAATGAATCATTTGATTCTTGGCCTCCATGGTGGCGTAATTGTACCAGGTTTTAATTGGACCCCATGCTTTCACAATACATGCCTGCCCCTTTTAGGCCCATTGGTGTCACAAGGGATCATTAGATTGTTAGCCTCTATTGGGTCACAATGGATCCTTGCTTCTCTTAACCCCTGTGCTGTCACAATGCATCCCATGCCCTTTTAGGCCACTTGATGTCACAATGAATTATTTGATTCTTGGCCTCCATGGTGGCATAATAGATCCTTGCTTCTATTGGTCCCCGTGCTGTAACAATCCATCCCTGGCCCTTTTAGGCCCATTGGTGTCACTAGGGATCATTAGATTGTTAGCCTCCATTGGGTCACAATGGATCCTTGCTTCTCTTAACCTCTGTGGTGTCACAATGCATTCCAAGCCCTTTTAGGCCACTTGGTCTTACAATGAACCATTTGATTCTTGGCCTTCATGGTGTCATAATGGTTCCTTGCTTCCATAGGTCCCCATGCTGTCAGAGTCCATCCGTGGCCCTTTTGCGCCCCCTGGTGTCACAAGGGATTCTTAGATTGTTAGCCTGCATTGGGTCACAATGGTTCCTTGGTTCTCTTAACACCTGTGGTGTCACAATGCATCCCATGCCCTTTTAGGCCACTTGATGTCACAATGAATCATTTGATTCTTGGCCTCCATGGTGGCATAATTGTACCAGGTTTTACTGGGGCCCCATGCTTTCACAATTCATCCTTGGCCCTTTAAGGCCCATTGGTGTCACAAGGGATCATTAGATTGTTAGCCTGCATTGGGTCACAATGGTTCGTTGCTTCTCTTAACCTCTGTGGTGTCACAATGCATTCCAAGCCCTTTTAGGCCACTTGGTCTTACAATGAACCATTTGATTCTTGGCCTTCATGGTGTCATAATGGTTCCTTGCTTCTATAGGTCCCCATGCTGTCTCGGTTCATCCGTGGTCCTTTTGCGCCCCCTGGTGTCAAAAGGGATTCTTAGATTGTTAGCCTACATTGGGTCACAATGGTTCCTTGCTTCTCTTAACCCCTGTGGTGTCACAATGCATCCCATGCCCTTTTAGGCCACTTGATGTCACAATGAATCATTTGATTCTTGGCCTCCATGGTGGCATAATAGATCCTTGCTTCTATTGGTCCCCGTGTTGTAACAATTCATCCCTGCCCCTTTTAGGCCCATTGGTGTCACAAGGGATCATTAGATTGTTAGCCTGCATTGGGTCACAATGGTTCCTTGCTTCTCTTAACCTCTGTGGTGTCACAATGCATCCCATGCCCTTTTAGGCCACTTGATGTCACAATGAATCATTTGATTCTTGGCCTCCATGGTGGCATAATAGATCCTTGCTTCTATTGGTCCCCGTGCTGTAACAATCCATCCCTGGCCCTTTTTATACCCCCCGGTGCCACAAGGGATCATTAGATTGTTAGCCTGCATTGGGTCACAATGGTTCCTTGCTTCTCTTAACCTCTGTGCTGTCACAATGCATTCCAAGCCCTTTTAGGCCACTTGATGTCACAATGAACCATTTGATTCTTGGCCTTCATGGTGTCATAATGGTTCCTTGCTTCTATAGGTCCCCATGCTGTCAGAGTTCATCCGTGGTCCTTTTGCGCCCCCTGGTGTCAAAAGGGATTCTTAGATTGTTAGCCTGCATTGGGTTACAATGGTGCCTTGCTTCTCTTAACCCCTGTGGTGTCACAATGCATCCCATGCCCTTTTAGGCCACTTGATGTCACAATGAATCATTTGATTCTTGGCCTCCATGTTGGCTTGATTGTACCATGTTTTCACTGGGCCCCATGCTTTCACAATACATCCCTGACCCTTTTAGGCCCATTGGTGTCAAAAGGGATCATTAGATTGTTAGCCTCCATTGGGTCACAATGGATCCTTGCTTCTCTTAACCTCTGTGCTGTCACAATGCATCCCATGCCCTTTTAGGCCACTTGATGTCACAATGAACCATTTGATTCTTGGCCTCCATGGTGGCATAATAGATCCTTGCTTCTATTGGTCCCCGTGCTGTAACAATCCATCCCTGGCCCTTTTTATACCCCCTGGTGTCACAAGGGATCATTAGATTGTTAGCCTGCATTGGGTCACAATGGTTCCTTGCTTCTCTTAACCCCTGTGGTGTCACAATGCATTCCAAGCCCTTTTAGGCCACTTGGTGTCACAATGAATCATTTGATTCTTGGCCTCCATGGTGGCGTAATTGTACCAGGTTTTAATTGGACCCCATGCTTTCACAATACATGCCTGCCCCTTTTAGGCCCATTGGTGTCACAAGGGATCATTAGATTGTTAGCCTCTATTGGGTCACAATGGATCCTTGCTTCTCTTAACCCCTGTGCTGTCACAATGCATCCCATGCCCTTTTAGGCCACTTGATGTCACAATGAATTATTTGATTCTTGGCCTCCATGGTGGCATAATAGATCCTTGCTTCTATTGGTCCCCGTGCTGTAACAATCCATCCCTGGCCCTTTTAGGCCCATTGGTGTCACTAGGGATCATTAGATTGTTAGCCTCCATTGGGTCACAATGGATCCTTGCTTCTCTTAACCTCTGTGGTGTCACAATGCATTCCAAGCCCTTTTAGGCCACTTGGTCTTACAATGAACCATTTGATTCTTGGCCTTCATGGTGTCATAATGGTTCCTTGCTTCCATAGGTCCCCATGCTGTCAGAGTCCATCCGTGGCCCTTTTGCGCCCCCTGGTGTCACAAGGGATTCTTAGATTGTTAGCCTGCATTGGGTCACAATGGTTCCTTGGTTCTCTTAACACCTGTGGTGTCACAATGCATCCCATGCCCTTTTAGGCCACTTGATGTCACAATGAATCATTTGATTCTTGGCCTCCATGGTGGCATAATTGTACCAGGTTTTACTGGGGCCCCATGCTTTCACAATTCATCCTTGGCCCTTTAAGGCCCATTGGTGTCACAAGGGATCATTAGATTGTTAGCCTGCATTGGGTCACAATGGTTCGTTGCTTCTCTTAACCTCTGTGGTGTCACAATGCATTCCAAGCCCTTTTAGGCCACTTGGTCTTACAATGAACCATTTGATTCTTGGCCTTCATGGTGTCATAATGGTTCCTTGCTTCTATAGGTCCCCATGCTGTCTCGGTTCATCCGTGGTCCTTTTGCGCCCCCTGGTGTCAAAAGGGATTCTTAGATTGTTAGCCTACATTGGGTCACAATGGTTCCTTGCTTCTCTTAACCCCTGTGGTGTCACAATGCATCCCATGCCCTTTTAGGCCACTTGATGTCACAATGAATCATTTGATTCTTGGCCTCCATGGTGGCATAATAGATCCTTGCTTCTATTGGTCCCCGTGTTGTAACAATTCATCCCTGCCCCTTTTAGGCCCATTGGTGTCACAAGGGATCATTAGATTGTTAGCCTGCATTGGGTCACAATGGTTCCTTGCTTCTCTTAACCTCTGTGGTGTCACAATGCATCCCATGCCCTTTTAGGCCACTTGATGTCACAATGAATCATTTGATTCTTGGCCTCCATGGTGGCATAATAGATCCTTGCTTCTATTGGTCCCCGTGCTGTAACAATCCATCCCTGGCCCTTTTTATACCCCCCGGTGCCACAAGGGATCATTAGATTGTTAGCCTGCATTGGGTCACAATGGTTCCTTGCTTCTCTTAACCTCTGTGCTGTCACAATGCATTCCAAGCCCTTTTAGGCCACTTGATGTCACAATGAACCATTTGATTCTTGGCCTTCATGGTGTCATAATGGTTCCTTGCTTCTATAGGTCCCCATGCTGTCAGAGTTCATCCGTGGTCCTTTTGCGCCCCCTGGTGTCAAAAGGGATTCTTAGATTGTTAGCCTGCATTGGGTTACAATGGTGCCTTGCTTCTCTTAACCCCTGTGGTGTCACAATGCATCCCATGCCCTTTTAGGCCACTTGATGTCACAATGAATCATTTGATTCTTGGCCTCCATGTTGGCTTGATTGTACCATGTTTTCACTGGGCCCCATGCTTTCACAATACATCCCTGACCCTTTTAGGCCCATTGGTGTCAAAAGGGATCCTTAGATTGTTAGCCTCAATTGGGTGACAATGGATCCTTGCTTCTCTTAACCCCTGTGCTGTCACAATGCATCCCATGCCCTTTTAGGCCACTTGATGTCACAATGAATCATTTGATTCTTGGCCTCCACGGTGGCATAATAGATCCTTGCTTCTATTGGTCCCCGTGCTGTAACAATCCATCCCTGGCCCTTTTTATACCCCCTGGTGCCACAAGGGATCATTACATTGTTAGCCTGCATAGGGTCACAATGGTTCCTTGCTTCTCTTAACCTCTGTGGTGTCACAATGCATTCCAAGCCCTTTTAGGCCACTTGATGTCACAATGAACCATTTGATTCTTGGCCTTCATGGTGTCATAATGGTTCCTTGCTTCTATAGGTCCCCGTGCTGTCAGAGTTCATCCGTGGTCATTTTGCGCCCCCTTGTGCCACAAGGGATTCTTAGATTGTTAGCCTGCATTGGGTCACAATGGTTCCTTGCTTCTCTTAACCCCTGTGGTGTCACAATGCATCCCATGCCCTTTTAGGCCACTTGATGTCACAATGAATCATTTGATTCTTGGCCTCCATGGTGGCGAAATTGTACCAGGTTTTAATTGGGCCCCATGCTTTCACAATACATCCCTGCCCTTTAAGGCCCATTGGTGTCAAAAGGGATCATTAGATTGTTAGCCTCCATTGGGTCACAATGGATCCTTGCTTCTCTTAACCTCTGTGGTGTCACAATGCATCCCATGCCCTTTTAGGCCACTTGATGTCACAATGAATTATTTGATTCTTGGCCTCCATGGTGGCATAATAGATCCTTGCTTCTATTGGTCCCCGTGCTGTAACAATCCATCCCTGGCCCTTTTTATACCCCCTGGTGTCACAAGGGATCATTAGATTGTTAGCCTGCATTGGGTCACAATGGTTCCTTGCTTCTCTTAACCTCTGTGCTGTCACAATGCATCCCATGCCCTTTTAGGCCACTTGATGTCACAATGAATCATTTGATTCTTGGCCTCCATGGTGGCATAATAGATCCTTGCTTCTATTGGTCCCCGTGTTGTAACAATTCATCCCTGCCCCTTTTAGGCCCATTGGTGTCACAAGGGATCATTAGATTGTTAGCCTGCATTGGGTCACAATGGTTCCTTGCTTCTCTTAACCTCTGTGGTGTCACAATGCATCCCATGCCCTTTTAGGCCACTTGATGTCACAATGAATCATTTGATTCTTGGCCTCCATGGTGGCATAATAGATCCTTGCTTCTATTGGTCCCCGTGCTGTAACAATCCATCCCTGGCCCTTTTTATACCCCCCGGTGCCACAAGGGATCATTAGATTGTTAGCCTGCATTGGGTCACAATGGTTCCTTGCTTCTCTTAACCTCTGTGCTGTCACAATGCATTCCAAGCCCTTTTAGGCCACTTGATGTCACAATGAACCATTTGATTCTTGGCCTTCATGGTGTCATAATGGTTCCTTGCTTCTATAGGTCCCCATGCTGTCAGAGTTCATCCGTGGTCCTTTTGCGCCCCCTGGTGTCAAAAGGGATTCTTAGATTGTTAGCCTGCATTGGGTTACAATGGTGCCTTGCTTCTCTTAACCCCTGTGGTGTCACAATGCATCCCATGCCCTTTTAGGCCACTTGATGTCACAATGAATCATTTGATTCTTGGCCTCCATGGTGGCGAAATTGTACCAGGTTTTAATTGGGCCCCATGCTTTCACAATACATCCCTGCCCTTTTAGGCCCATTGGTGTCAAAAGGGATCATTAGATTGTTAGCCTCCATTGGGTCACAATGGATCCTTGCTTCTCTTAACCTCTGTGGTGTCACAATGCATCCCATGCCCTTTTAGGCCACTTGATGTCACAATGAATTATTTGATTCTTGGCCTCCATGGTGGCATAATAGATCCTTGCTTCTATTGGTCCCCGTGCTGTAACAATCCATCCCTGGCCCTTTTTATACCCCCTGGTGTCACAAGGGATCATTAGATTGTTAGCCTGCATTGGGTCACAATGGTTCCTTGCTTCTCTTAACCTCTGTGCTGTCACAATGCATTCCAAGCCCTTTTAGGCCACTTGGTCTTACAATGAACCATTTGATTCTTGGCCTTCATGGTGTCATAATGGTTCCTTGCTTCTATAGGTCCCCATGCTGTCAGAGTTCATCCGTGGTCCTTTTGCGCCACCTGGTTTCAAAAGGGATTCTTAGATTGTTAGCCTGCATTGGGTTACAATGGTGCCTTGCTTCTCTTAACCCCTGTGGTGTCACAATGCATCCCATGCCCTTTTAGGCCACTTGATGTCACAATGAATCATTTGATTCTTGGCCTCCATGTTGGCTTGATTGTACCATGTTTTCACTGGGCCCCATGCTTTCACAATTCATCCTTGGCCCTTTAAGGCCCATTGGTGTCACAAGGGATCATTAGATTGTTAGCCTGCATTGGGTCACAATGGTTCCTTGCTTCTCTTAACCTCTGTGGTGTCACAATGCATTCCAAGCCCTTTTAGGCCACTTGGTCTTACAATGAACCATTTGATTCTTGGCCTTCATGGTGTCATAATGGTTCCTTGCTTCTATAGGTCCCCATGCTGTCAAGGTACATCCGTGGTCATTTTGCGCCCCCTGGTGTCAAAAGGGATTCTTAGATTGTTAGCCTGCATTGGGTCACAATGGTTCCTTGCTTCTCTTAACCCCTGTGGTGTCACAATGCATCCCATGCCCTTTTAGGCCACTTGATGTCACAATGAATCATTTGATTCTTGGCCTCCATGGTGTCATAATGGTTCCTTGTTTCTATTGGTCCCCATGCTGTCACAATTCATCCCTGGCCCTTTTACGCCCCCTGGTGTCAAATGGAATCCTGGGATTATTAGCCTCCATTGGGTCACAATGGATCCTTGCTTCTCTTAACCCCTGTGGTGTCACAATGCATCCCATGCCCTTTTAGGACACTTGATGTCACAATGAATTATTTGATTCTTGGCCTCCACGGTGGCATAATTGATCCTTGCTTCTATTGGTCCCCGTGCTGTAACAATCCATCCCTGGCCCTTTTTATACCCCCTGGTGCCACAAGGGATCATTAGATTGTTAGCCTGCATTGGGTCACAATGGTTCCTTGATTCTCTTAACCTCTGTGGTGTCACAATGCATTCCAAGCCCTTTTAGGCCACTTGATGTCACAATGAATCATTTGATTCTTGGCCTTCATGGTGTCATAATGGTTCCTTGCTTCTATAGGTCCCCATGCTGTCAGAGTTCATCCGTGGTCCTTTTGCGCCCCCTGGTGTCAAAAGGGATTCTTAGATTGTTAGCCTGCATTGGGTTACAATGGTGCCTTGCTTCTCTTAACCCCTGTGGTGTCACAATGCATCCCATGCCCTTTTAGGCCACTTGATGTCACAATGAATCATTTGATTCTTGGCCTCCATGTTGGCTTGATTGTACCATGTTTTCACTGGGCCCCATGCTTTCACAATACATCCCTGCCCTTTTAGGCCCATTGGTGTCAAAAGGGATCATTAGATTGTTAGCCTCCATTGGGTCACAATGGATCCTTGCTTCTCTTAACCTCTGTGCTGTCACAATGCATCCCATGCCCTTTTAGGCCACTTGATGTCACAATGAACCATTTGATTCTTGGCCTCCATGGTGGCATAATAGATCCTTGCTTCTATTGGTCCCCGTGCTGTAACAATCCATCCCTGGCCCTTTTTATACCCCCTGGTGTCACAAGGGATCATTAGATTGTTAGCCTGCATTGGGTCACAATGGTTCCTTGCTTCTCTTAACCCCTGTGGTGTCACAATGCATCCCATGCCCTTTTAGGCCACTTGATGTCACAATGAATCATTTGATTCTTGGCCTCCATGGTGGCGTAATTGTACCAGGTTTTAATTGGACCCCATGCTTTCACAATACATGCCTGCCCCTTTTAGGCCCATTGGTGTCACAAGGGATCATTAGATTGTTAGCCTCCATTGGGTCATAATGGATCCTTGCTTCTCTTAACCCCTGTGCTGTCACAATGCATCCCATGCCCTTTTAGGCCACTTGGTCTTACAATGAACCATTTGATTCTTGGCCTCCATGGTGGCATAATAGATCCTTGCTTCTATTGGTCCCCGTGCTGTAACAATCCATCCCTGATCCTTTTAGGCCCATTGGTGTCACTAGGGATCATTAGATTGTTAGCCTCCATTGGGTCACAATGGATCCTTGCTTCTCTTAACCTCTGTGGTGTCACAATGCATTCCAAGCCCTTTTAGGCCACTTGGTCTTACAATGAACCATTTGATTCTTGGCCTTCATGGTGTCATAATGGTTCCTTGCTTCCATAGGTCCCCATGCTGTCAGAGTCCATCCGTGGCCCTTTTGCGCCCCCTGGTGTCACAAGGGATTCTTAGATTGTTAGCCTGCATTGGGTAACAATGGTTCCTTGGTTCTCTTAACACCTGTGGTGTCACAATGCATCCCATGCCCTTTTAGGCCACTTGATGTCACAATGAATCATTTGATTCTTGGCCTCCATGGTGGCGAAATTGTACCATGTTTTCACTGGGCCCCATGCTTTCACAATACATCCCTGCCCCTTTTACGCCCATTGGTGTCAAAAGGGATTATTAGATTGTTAGCCTCCATTGGGTCACAATGGATCCTTGCTTCTCTTAACCCCTGTGCTGTCACAATGCATCCCATGCCCTTTTAGGCCACTTGATGTCACAATGAATCATTTGATTCTTGGCCTCCACGGTGGCATAATAGATCCTTGCTTCTATTGGTCCCCGTGCTGTAACAATCCATCCCTGGCCCTTTTTATACCCCCTGGTGCCACAAGGGATCATTAGATTGTTAGCCTGCATTGGGTCACAATGGTTCCTTGCTTCTCTTAACCTCTGTGGTGTCACAATGCATTCCAAGCCCTTTTAGGCCACTTGGTCTTACAATGAACCATTTGATTCTTGGCCTTCATGGTGTCATAATGGTTCCTTGCTTCTATAGGTCCCCATGCTGTCAAGGTTCATCCGTGGTCATTTTTCGCCCCCTGGTGTCAAAAGGGATTCTTAGATTGTTAGCCTTCATTGGGTTACAATGGTGCCTTGCTTCTCTTAACCCCTGTGGTGTCACAATGCATCCCATGCCCTTTTAGGCCACTTGATGTCACAATGAATCATTTGATTCTTGGCCTCCATGGTGGCATAATTGTACCAGGTTTTACTGGGGCCCCATGCTTTCACAATTCATCCTTGGCCCTTTAAGGCCCATTGGTGTCACAAGGGATCATTAGATTGTTAGCCTGCATGGGGTCACAATGGTTCCTTGCTTCTCTTAACCTCTGTGGTGTCACAATGCATTCCAAGCCCTTTTAGGCCACTTGGTCTTACAATGAACCATTTGATTCTTGGCCTTCATGGTGTCATAATGGTTCCTTGCTTCTATAGGTCCCCATGCTGTCACGGTTCATCCGTGGTCCTTTTGCGCCCCCTGGTGTCAAAAGGGATTCTTAGATTGTTAGCCTACATTGGGTCACAATGGTTCCTTGCTTCTCTTAACCCCTGTGGTGTCACAATGCATCCCATGCCCTTTTAGGCCACTTGATGTCACAATGAATCATTTGATTCTTGGCCTCCATGGTGGCATAATAGATCCTTGCTTCTATTGGTCCCCGTGTTGTAACAATTCATCCCTGCCCCTTTTAGGCCCATTGGTGTCACAAGGGATCATTAGATTGTTAGCCTGCATTGGGTCACAATGGTTCCTTGCTTCTCTTAACCTCTGTGGTGTCACAATGCATCCCATGCCCTTTTAGGCCACTTGATGTCACAATGAATCATTTGATTCTTGGCCTCCATGGTGGCATAATAGATCCTTGCTTCTATTGGTCCCCGTGCTGTAACAATCCATCCCTGGCCCTTTTTATACCCCCCGGTGCCACAAGGGATCATTAGATTGTTAGCCTGCATTGGGTCACAATGGTTCCTTGCTTCCCTTAACCTCTGTGCTGTCACAATGCATTCCAAGCCCTTTTAGGCCACTTGATGTCACAATGAACCATTTGATTCTTGGCCTTCATGGTGTCATAATGGTTCCTTGCTTCTATAGGTCCCCATGCTGTCAGAGTTCATCCGTGGTCCTTTTGCGCCCCCTGGTGTCACAAGGGATTCTTAGATTGTTAGCCTGCATTGGGTAACAATGGTTCCTTGGTTCTCTTAACACCTGTGGTGTCACAATGCATCCCATGCCCTTTTAGGCCACTTGATGTCACAATGAATCATTTGATTCTTGGCCTCCATGTTGGCTTGATTGTACCATGTTTTCACTGGGCCCCATGCTTTCACAATACATCCCTGACCCTTTTAGGCCCATTGGTGTCAAAAGGGATCCTTAGATTGTTAGCCTCAATTGGGTGACAATGGATCCTTGCTTCTCTTAACCCCTGTGCTGTCACAATGCATCCCATGCCCTTTTAGGCCACTTGATGTCACAATGAATCATTTGATTCTTGGCCTCCACGGTGGCATAATAGATCCTTGCTTCTATTGGTCCCCGTGCTGTAACAATCCATCCCTGGCCCTTTTTATACCCCCTGGTGCCACAAGGGATCATTACATTGTTAGCCTGCATAGGGTCACAATGGTTCCTTGCTTCTCTTAACCTCTGTGGTGTCACAATGCATTCCAAGCCCTTTTAGGCCACTTGATGTCACAATGAACCATTTGATTCTTGGCCTTCATGGTGTCATAATGGTTCCTTGCTTCTATAGGTCCCCATGCTGTCAGAGTTCATCCGTGGTCATTTTGCGCCCCCTTGTGCCACAAGGGATTCTTAGATTGTTAGCCTGCATTGGGTCACAATGGTTCCTTGCTTCTCTTAACCCCTGTGGTGTCACAATGCATCCCATGCCCTTTTAGGCCACTTGATGTCACAATGAATCATTTGATTCTTGGCCTCCATGGTGGCGAAATTGTACCAGGTTTTAATTGGGCCCCATGCTTTCACAATACATCCCTGCCCTTTAAGGCCCATTGGTGTCAAAAGGGATCATTAGATTGTTAGCCTCCATTGGGTCACAATGGATCCTTGCTTCTCTTAACCTCTGTGCTGTCACAATGCATTCCAAGCCCTTTTAGGCCACTTGATGTCACAATGAACCATTTGATTCTTGGCCTTCATGGTGTCATAATGGTTCCTTGTTTCTATAGGTCCCCATGCTGTCAGAGTTCATCCGTGGTCCTTTTGCACCCCCTGGTGTCAAAAGGGATTCTTAGATTGTTAGCCTGCATTGGGTTGCAATGGTGCCTTGCTTCTCTTAACCCCTGTGGTGTCACAATGCATCCCATGCCCTTTTAGGCCACTTGATGTCACAATGAATCATTTGATTCTTGGCCTCCATGGTGGCGAAATTGTACCAGGTTTTAATTGGGCCCCATGCTTTCACAATACATCCCTGCCCTTTTAGGCCCATTGGTGTCAAAAGGGATCATTAGATTGTTAGCCTCCATTGGGTCACAATGGATCCTTGCTTCTCTTAACCTCTGTGGTGTCACAATGCATCCCATGCCCTTTTAGGCCACTTGATGTCACAATGAATTATTTGATTCTTGGCCTCCATGGTGGCATAATAGATCCTTGCTTCTATTGGTCCCCGTGCTGTAACAATCCATCCCTGGCCCTTTTAGGCCCATTGGTGTCACTAGGGATCATTAGATTGTTAGCCTCCATTGGGTCACAATGGATCCTTGCTTCTCTTAACCTCTGTGGTGTCACAATGCATTCCAAGCCCTTTTAGGCCACTTGGTCTTACAATGAACCATTTGATTCTTGGCCTTCATGGTATCATAATGGTTCCTTGCTTCCATAGGTCCCCATGCTGTCAGAGTCCATCCGTGGCCCTTTTGCGCCCCCTGGTGTCACAAGGGATTCTTAGATTGTTAGCCTGCATTGGGTAACAATGGTTCCTTGGTTCTCTTAACCCCTGTGGTGTCACAATGCATCCCATGCCCTTTTAGGCCACTTGATGTCACAATGAATCATTTGATTCTTGGCCTCCATGGTGGCGAAATTGTACCATGTTTTCACTGGGCCCCATGCTTTCACAATACATCCCTGCCCCTTTTAGGCCCATTGGTGTCAAAAGGGATTATTAGATTATTAGCCTCCATTGGGTCACAATGGATCCTTGCTTCTCTTAACCCCTGTGGTGTCACAATGCATCCCATGCCCTTTTAGGCCACTTGATGTCACAATGAATCATTTGATTCTTGGCCTCCACGGTGGCATAATTGATCCTTGCTTCTATTGGTCCCCGTGCTGTAACAATCCATCCCTGGCCCTTTTTATACCCCCTGGTGCCACAAGGGATCATTAGATTGTTAGCCTGCATTGGGTCACAATGGTTCCTTGATTCTCTTAACCTCTGTGGTGTCACAATGCATCCCATGCCCTTTTAGGCCACTTGGTCTTACAATGAACCATTTGATTCTTGGCCTTCATGGTGTCATAATGGTTCCTTGCTTCCATAGGTCCCCATGCTGTCAGAGTCCATCCGTGGTCCTTTTGCGCCCCCTGGTGTCAAAAGGGATTCTTAGATTGTTAGCCTGCATTGTGTTACAATGGTGCCTTGCTTCTCTTAACCCCTGTGGTGTCACAATGCATCCCATGCCCTTTTAGGCCACTTGATGTCACAATGAATCATTTGATTCTTGGCCTCCATGTTGGCTTGATTGTACCATGTTTTCACTGGGCCCCATGCTTTCACAATACATCCCTGACCCTTTTAGGCCCATTGGTGTCAAAAGGGATCCTTAGATTGTAAGCCTCAATTGGGTCACAATGGATCCTTGCTTCTCTTAACCCCTGTGGTGTCACAATGCATCCCATGCCCTTTTAGGCCACTTGATGTCACAATGAATCATTTGATTCTTGGCCTCCACGGTGGCATAATTGATCCTTGCTTCTATTGGTCCCCGTGCTGTAACAATCCATCCCTGGCCCTTTTTATACCCCCTGGTGCCACAAGGGATCATTAGATTGTTAGCCTGCATTGGGTCACAATGGTTCCTTGATTCTCTTAACCTCTGTGGTGTCACAATGCATCCCATGCCCTTTTAGGCCACTTGGTCTTACAATGAACCATTTGATTCTTGGCCTTCATGGTGTCATAATGGTTCCTTGCTTCTATAGGTCCCCATGCTGTCAGAGTTCATCCGTGGTCCTTTTGCGCCCCCTGGTGTCAAAAGGGATTCTTAGATTGTTAGCCTCCATTGGGTTACAATGGTGCCTTGCTTCTCTTAACCCCTGTGGTGTCACAATGCATCCCATGCCCTTTTAGGCCACTTGATGTCACAATGAATCATTTGATTCTTGGCCTC
This sequence comes from Cinclus cinclus, assembly GCF_963662255.1. NCBI lineage: Eukaryota > Metazoa > Chordata > Aves > Passeriformes > Cinclidae > Cinclus > Cinclus cinclus. The sequence continues at coordinate 713,861 of NW_026912047.1, forward strand.
CATGTTGGCTTGATTGTACCATGTTTTCACTGGGCCCCATGCTTTCACAATACATCCCTGACCCTTTTAGGCCCATTGGTGTCAAAAGGGATCCTTAGATTGTTAGCCTCAATTGGGTGACAATGGATCCTTGCTTCTCTTAACCCCTGTGGTGTCACAATGCATCCCATGCCCTTTTAGGCCACTTGATGTCACAATGAATCATTTGATTCTTGGCCTCCACGGTGGCATAATAGATCCTTGCTTCTATTGGTCCCCGTGCTGTAACAATCCATCCCTGGCCCTTTTTATACCCCCCGGTGCCACAAGGGATCATTAGATTGTTAGCCTGCATAGGGTCACAATGGTTCCTTGCTTCTCTTAACCTCTGTGGTGTCACAATGCATTCCAAGCCCTTTTAGGCCACTTGATGTCACAATGAACCATTTGATTCTTGGCCTTCATGGTGTCATAATGGTTCCTTGCTTCTATAGGTCCCCATGCTGTCAGAGTTCATCCGTGGTCATTTTGCGCCCCCTTGTGCCACAAGGGATTCTTAGATTGTTAGCCTGCATTGGGTCACAATGGTTCCTTGCTTCTCTTAACCCCTGTGGTGTCACAATGCATCCCATGCCCTTTTAGGCCACTTGATGTCACAATGAATCATTTGATTCTTGGCCTCCATGGTGGCGAAATTGTACCAGGTTTTAATTGGGCCCCATGCTTTCACAATACATCCCTGCCCTTTAAGGCCCATTGGTGTCACAAGGGATCATTAGATTGTTAGCCTCCATTGGGTCACAATGGATCCTTGCTTCCCTTAACCTCTGTGGTGTCACAATGCATCCCATGCCCTTTTAGGCCACTTGATGTCACAATGAATTATTTGATTCTTGGCCTCCATGGTGGCATAATAGATCCTTGCTTCTATTGGTCCCCGTGCTGTAACAATCCATCCCTGGCACTTTTTATACCCCCTGGTGTCACAAGGGATCATTAGATTGTTAGCCTGCATTGGGTCACAATGGTTCCTTGCTTCTCTTAACCTCTGTGCTGTCACAATGCATCCCATGCCCTTTTAGGCCACTTGATGTCACAATGAATCATTTGATTCTTGGCCTCCATGGTGGCATAATAGATCCTTGCTTCTATTGGTCCCCGTGTTGTAACAATTCATCCCTGCCCCTTTTAGGCCCATTGGTGTCACAAGGGATCATTAGATTGTTAGCCTGCATTGGGTCACAATGGTTCCTTGCTTCTCTTAACCTCTGTGGTGTCACAATGCATCCCATGCCCTTTTAGGCCACTTGATGTCACAATGAATCATTTGATTCTTGGCCTCCATGGTGGCATAATAGATCCTTGCTTCTATTGGTCCCCGTGCTGTAACAATCCATCCCTGGCCCTTTTTATACCCCCCGGTGCCACAAGGGATCATTAGATTGTTAGCCTGCATTGGGTCACAATGGTTCCTTGCTTCTCTTAACCTCTGTGCTGTCACAATGCATTCCAAGCCCTTTTAGGCCACTTGATGTCACAATGAACCATTTGATTCTTGGCCTTCATGGTGTCATAATGGTTCCTTGCTTCTATAGGTCCCCATGCTGTCAGAGTTCATCCGTGGTCCTTTTGCGCCACCTGGTTTCAAAAGGGATTCTTAGATTGTTAGCCTGCATTGGGTCACAATGGTTCCTTGCTTCTCTTAACCCCTGTGGTGTCACAATGCATCCCATGCCCTTTTAGGCCACTTGATGTCACAATGAATCATTTGATTCTTGGCCTCCATGGTGGCATAATTGTACCAGGTTTTACTGGGGCCCCATGCTTTCACAATTCATCCCTGGCCCTTTTAGGCCCATTGGTGTCACAAGGGATCATTAGATTGTTAGCCTGCATTGGGTCACAATGGTTCCTTGCTTCTCTTAACCTCTGTGGTGTCACAATGCATCCCATGCCCTTTTAGGCCTCTTGGTCTTACAATGAACCATTTGATTCTTGGCCTTCATGGTGTCATAATGGTTCCTTGCTTCTATAGGTCCCCATGCTGTCAAGGTTCATCCGTGGTCATTTTGGGCCCCCTGGTGTCAAAAGGGATTCTTAGATTGTTAGCCTGCATTGGGTCACAATGGTTCCTTGCTTCTCTTAACCCCTGTGGTGTCACAATGCATCCCATGCCCTTTTAGGCCACTTGATGTCACAATGAATCATTTGATTCTTGGCCTCCATGGTGTCATAATGGTTCCTTGTTTCTATTGGTCCCCATGCTGTCACAATTCATCCCTGGCCCTTTTACGCCCCCTGGTGTCAAATGGAATCCTGGGATTATTAGCCTCCATTGGGTCACAATGGATCCTTGCTTCTCTTAACCCCTGTGCTGTCACAATGCATCCCATGCCCTTTTAGGCCACTTGATGTCACAATGAATCATTTGATTCTTGGCCTCCACGGTGGCATAATAGATCCTTGCTTCTATTGGTCCCCGTGCTGTAACAATCCATCCCTGGCCCTTTTTATACCCCCTGGTGCCACAAGGGATCATTAGATTGTTAGCCTGCATAGGGTCACAATGGTTCCTTGCTTCTCTTAACCTCTGTGGTGTCACAATGCATTCCAAGCCCTTTTAGGCCACTTGATGTCACAATGAACCATTTGATTCTTGGCCTTCATGGTGTCATAATGGTTCCTTGCTTCTATAGGTCCCCATGCTGTCAGAGTTCATCCGTGGTCATTTTGCGCCCCCTTGTGCCACAAGGGATTCTTAGATTGTTAGCCTGCATTGGGTCACAATGGTTCCTTGCTTCTCTTAACCCCTGTGGTGTCACAATGCATCCCATGCCCTTTTAGGCCACTTGATGTCACAATGAATCATTTGATTCTTGGCCTCCATGGTGGCGAAATTGTACCAGGTTTTAATTGGGCCCCATGCTTTCACAATACATCCCTGCCCTTTTAGGCCCATTGGTGTCAAAAGGGATCATTAGATTGTTAGCCTCCATTGGGTCACAATGGATCCTTGCTTCTCTTAACCTCTGTGCTGTCACAATGCATCCCATGCCCTTTTAGGCCACTTGATGTCACAATGAATTATTTGATTCTTGGCCTCCATGGTGGCATAATAGATCCTTGCTTCTATTGGTCCCCGTGCTGTAACAATCCATCCCTGGCCCTTTTTATACCCCCTGGTGTCACAAGGGATCATTAGATTGTTAGCCTGCATTGGGTCACAATGGTTCCTTGCTTCTCTTAACCCCTGTGGTGTCACAATGCATCCCATGCCCTTTTAGGCCACTTGATGTCACAATGAATCATTTGATTCTTGGCCTCCATGGTGGCGTAATTGTACCAGGTTTTAATTGGACCCCATGCTTTCACAATACATGCCTGCCCCTTTTAGGCCCATTGGTGTCACAAGGGATCATTAGATTGTTAGCCTCCATTGGGTCACAATGGATCCTTGCTTCTCTTAACCCCTGTGCTGTCACAATGCATCCCATGCCCTTTTAGGCCACTTGATGTCACAATGAATTATTTGATTCTTGGCCTCCATGGTGGCATAATAGATCCTTGCTTCTATTGGTCCCCGTGCTGTAACAATCCATCCCTGGCCCTTTTAGGCCCATTGGTGTCACTAGGGATCATTAGATTGTTAGCCTCCATTGGGTCACAATGGATCCTTGCTTCTCTTAACCTCTGTGGTGTCACAATGCATTCCAAGCCCTTTTAGGCCACTTGGTCTTACAATGAACCATTTGATTCTTGGCCTTCATGGTGTCATAATGGTTCCTTGCTTCCATAGGTCCCCATGCTGTCAGAGTCCATCCGTGGCCCTTTTGCGCCCCCTGGTGTCACAAGGGATTCTTAGATTGTTAGCCTGCATTGGGTCACAATGGTTCCTTGGTTCTCTTAACACCTGTGGTGTCACAATGCATCCCATGCCCTTTTAGGCCACTTGATGTCACAATGAATCATTTGATTCTTGGCCTCCATGGTGGCATAATAGATCCTTGCTTCTATTGGTCCCCGTGCTGTAACAATCCATCCCTGGCCCTTTTTATACCCCCCGGTGCCACAAGGGATCATTAGATTGTTAGCCTGCATTGGGTCACAATGGTTCCTTGCTTCTCTTAACCTCTGTGGTGTCACAATGCAGTCCAAGCCCTTTTAGGCCACTTGATGTCACAATGAACCATTTGATTCTTGGCCTTCATGGTGTCATAATGGTTCCTTGCTTCTATAGGTCCCCATGCTGTCAGAGTTCATCCGTGGTCCTTTTGCGCCCCCTGGTGTCAAAAGGGATTCTTAGATTGTTAGCCTGCATTGGGTCACAATGGTGCCTTGCTTCTCTTAACCCCTGTGGTGTCACAATGCATCCCATGCCCTTTTAGGCCACTTGATGTCACAATGAATCATTTGATTCTTGGCCTCCATGTTGGCTTGATTGTACCATGTTTTCACTGGGCCCCATGCTTTCACAATACATCCCTGACCCTTTTAGGCCCATTGGTGTCAAAAGGGATCCTTAGATTGTTAGCCTCAATTGGGTGACAATGGATCCTTGCTTCTCTTAACCCCTGTGCTGTCACAATGCATCCCATGCCCTTTTAGGCCACTTGATGTCACAATGAATCATTTGATTCTTGGCCTCCACGGTGGCATAATAGATCCTTGCTTCTATTGGTCCCCGTGCTGTAACAATCCATCCCTGGCCCTTTTTATACCCCCTGGTGCCACAAGGGATCATTAGATTGTTAGCCTGCATAGGGTCACAATGGTTCCTTGCTTCTCTTAACCTCTGTGGTGTCACAATGCATTCCAAGCCCTTTTAGGCCACTTGATGTCACAATGAACCATTTGATTCTTGGCCTTCATGGTGTCATAATGGTTCCTTGCTTCTATAGGTCCCCATGCTGTCAGAGTTCATCCGTGGTCATTTTGCGCCCCCTTGTGCCACAAGGGATTCTTAGATTGTTAGCCTGCATTGGGTCACAATGGTTCCTTGCTTCTCTTAACCCCTGTGGTGTCACAATGCATCCCATGCCCTTTTAGGCCACTTGATGTCACAATGAATCATTTGATTCTTGGCCTCCATGGTGGCGAAATTGTACCAGGTTTTAATTGGGCCCCATGCTTTCACAATACATCCCTGCCCTTTTAGGCCCATTGGTGTCAAAAGGGATCATTAGATTGTTAGCCTCCATTGGGTCACAATGGATCCTTGCTTCTCTTAACCTCTGTGCTGTCACAATGCATCCCATGCCCTTTTAGGCCACTTGATGTCACAATGAATTATTTGATTCTTGGCCTCCATGGTGGCATAATAGATCCTTGCTTCTATTGGTCCCCGTGCTGTAACAATCCATCCCTGGCCCTTTTTATACCCCCTGGTGTCACAAGGGATCATTAGATTGTTAGCCTGCATTGGGTCACAATGGTTCCTTGCTTCTCTTAACCCCTGTGGTGTCACAATGCATCCCATGCCCTTTTAGGCCACTTGGTCTTACAATGAACCATTTGATTCTTGGCCTTCATGGTGTCATAATGGTTCCTTGCTTCCATAGGTCCCCATGCTGTCAGAGTCCATCCGTGGCCCTTTTGCGCCCCCTGGTGTCACAAGGGATTCTTAGATTGTTAGCCTGCATTGGGTCACAATGGTTCCTTGGTTCTCTTAACACCTGTGGTGTCACAATGCATCCCATGCCCTTTTAGGCCACTTGATGTCACAATGAATCATTTGATTCTTGGCCTCCATGGTGGCTTGATTGTACCATGTTTTCACTGGGCCCCATGCTTTCACAATACATCCCTGCCCCTTTTAGGCCCATTGCTGTCAAAAGGGATTATTAGATTGTTAGCCTCCATTGGGTCACAATGGATCCTTGCTTCTCTTAACCCCTGTGCTGTCACAATGCATCCCATGCCCTTTTAGGCCACTTGATGTCACAATGAATCATTTGATTCTTGGCCTCCACGGTGGCATAATAGATCCTTGCTTCTATTGGTCCCCATGCTGTAACAATCCATCCCTGGCCCTTTTTATACCCCCTGGTGCCACAAGGGATCATTAGATTGTTAGCCTGCATTGGGTCACAATGGTTCCTTGCTTCTCTTAACCTCTGTGGTGTCACAATGCATTCCAAGCCCTTTTAGGCCACTTGATGTCAAAATGAACCATTTGATTCTTGGCCTTCATGGTGTCATAATGGTTCCTTGCTTCTATAGGTCCCCATGCTGTCAGAGTTCATCCGTGGTCCTTTTGCGCCCCCTGGTGTCAAAAGGGATTCTTAGATTGTTAGCCTGCATTGGGTTACAATGGTGCCTTGCTTCTCTTAACCCCTGTGGTGTCACAATGCATCCCATGCCCTTTTAGGCCACTTGATGTCACAATGAATCATTTGATTCTTGGCCTCCATGGTGGCATAATAGATCCTTGCTTCTATTGGTCCCCGTGTTGTAACAATTCATCCCTGCCCCTTTTAGGCCCATTGGTGTCACAAGGGATCATTAGATTGTTAGCCTGCATTGGGTCACAATGGTTCCTTGCTTCTCTTAACCTCTGTGGTGTCACAATGCATCCCATGCCCTTTTAGGCCACTTGATGTCACAATGAATCATTTGATTCTTGGCCTCCATGGTGGCATAATAGATCCTTGCTTCTATTGGTCCCCGTGCTGTAACAATCCATCCCTGGCCCTTTTTATACCCCCCGGTGCCACAAGGGATCATTAGATTGTTAGCCTGCATTGGGTCACAATGGTTCCTTGCTTCTCTTAACCTCTGTGGTGTCACAATGCATTCCAAGCCCTTTTAGGCCACTTGATGTCACAATGAACCATTTGATTCTTGGCCTTCATGGTGTCATAATGGTTCCTTGCTTCTATAGGTCCCCATGCTGTCAGAGTTCATCCGTGGTCCTTTTGCGCCCCCTGGTGTCAAAAGGGATTCTTAGATTGTTAGCCTGCATTGGGTTACAATGGTGCCTTGCTTCTCTTAACCCCTGTGGTGTCACAATGCATCCCATGCCCTTTTAGGCCACTTGATGTCACAATGAATCATTTGATTCTTGGCCTCCATGGTGTCATAATGGTTCCTTGTTTCTATTGGTCCCCATGCTGTCACAATTCATCCCTGGCCCTTTTACGCCCCCTGGTGTCAAATGGAATCTTGGGATTATTAGCCTCCATTGGGTCACAATGGATCCTTGCTTCTCTTAACCCCTGTGGTGTCACAATGCATCCCATGCCCTTTTAGGCCACTTGATGTCACAATGAATTATTTGATTCTTGGCCTCCACGGTGGCATAATTGATCCTTGCTTCTATTGGTCCCCGTGCTGTAACAATCCATCCCTGGCCCTTTTTATACCCCCTGGTGCCACAAGGGATCATTAGATTGTTAGCCTGCATTGGGTCACAATGGTTCCTTGATTCTCTTAACCTCTGTGGTGTCACAATGCATCCCATGCCCTTTTAGGCCACTTGGTCTTACAATGAACCATTTGATTCTTGGCCTTCATGGTGTCATAATGGTTCCTTGCTTCTATAGGTCCCCATGCTGTCAGAGTTCATCCGTGGTCCTTTTGCGCCCCCTGGTGTCAAAAGGGATTCTTAGATTGTTAGCCTGCATTGGGTTACAATGGTGCCTTGCTTCTCTTAACCCCTGTGGTGTCACAATGCATCCCATGCCCTTTTAGGCCACTTGATGTCACAATGAATCATTTGATTCTTGGCCTCCATGTTGGCTTGATTGTACCATGTTTTCACTGGGCCCCATGCTTTCACAATACATCCCTGCCCTTTTAGGCCCATTGGTGTCAAAAGGGATCATTAGATTGTTAGCCTGCATTGGGTCACAATGGATCCTTGCTTCTCTTAACCTCTGTGCTGTCACAATGCATCCCATGCCCTTTTAGGCCACTTGATGTCACAATGAACCATTTGATTCTTGGCCTCCATGGTGGCATAATAGATCCTTGCTTCTATTGGTCCCCGTGCTGTAACAATCCATCCCTGGCCCTTTTTATACCCCCTGGTGTCACAAGGGATCATTAGATTGTTAGCCTGCATTGGGTCACAATGGTTCCTTGCTTCTCTTAACCCCTGTGGTGTCACAATGCATCCCATGCCCTTTTAGGCCACTTGATGTCACAATGAATCATTTGATTCTTGGCCTCCATGGTGGCGTAATTGTACCAGGTTTTAATTGGACCCCATGCTTTCACAATACATGCCTGCCCCTTTTAGGCCCATTGGTGTCACAAGGGATCATTAGATTGTTAGCCTCTATTGGGTCACAATGGATCCTTGCTTCTCTTAACCCCTGTGCTGTCACAATGCATCCCATGCCCTTTTAGGCCACTTGATGTCACAATGAATTATTTGATTCTTGGCCTCCATGGTGGCATAATAGATCCTTGCTTCTATTGGTCCCCGTGCTGTAACAATCCATCCCTGGCCCTTTTAGGCCCATTGGTGTCACTAGGGATCATTAGATTGTTAGCCTCCATTGGGTCACAATGGATCCTTGCTTCTCTTAACCTCTGTGGTGTCACAATGCATTCCAAGCCCTTTTAGGCCACTTGGTCTTACAATGAACCATTTGATTCTTGGCCTTCATGGTGTCATAATGGTTCCTTGCTTCCATAGGTCCCCATGCTGTCAGAGTCCATCCGTGGCCCTTTTGCGCCCCCTGGTGTCACAAGGGATTCTTAGATTGTTAGCCTGCATTGGGTCACAATGGTTCCTTGGTTCTCTTAACACCTGTGGTGTCACAATGCATCCCATGCCCTTTTAGGCCACTTGATGTCACAATGAATCATTTGATTCTTGGCCTCCATGGTGGCATAATTGTACCAGGTTTTACTGGGGCCCCATGCTTTCACAATTCATCCTTGGCCCTTTAAGGCCCATTGGTGTCACAAGGGATCATTAGATTGTTAGCCTGCATTGGGTCACAATGGTTCGTTGCTTCTCTTAACCTCTGTGGTGTCACAATGCATTCCAAGCCCTTTTAGGCCACTTGGTCTTACAATGAACCATTTGATTCTTGGCCTTCATGGTGTCATAATGGTTCCTTGCTTCTATAGGTCCCCATGCTGTCTCGGTTCATCCGTGGTCCTTTTGCGCCCCCTGGTGTCAAAAGGGATTCTTAGATTGTTAGCCTACATTGGGTCACAATGGTTCCTTGCTTCTCTTAACCCCTGTGGTGTCACAATGCATCCCATGCCCTTTTAGGCCACTTGATGTCACAATGAATCATTTGATTCTTGGCCTCCATGGTGGCATAATAGATCCTTGCTTCTATTGGTCCCCGTGTTGTAACAATTCATCCCTGCCCCTTTTAGGCCCATTGGTGTCACAAGGGATCATTAGATTGTTAGCCTGCATTGGGTCACAATGGTTCCTTGCTTCTCTTAACCTCTGTGGTGTCACAATGCATCCCATGCCCTTTTAGGCCACTTGATGTCACAATGAATCATTTGATTCTTGGCCTCCATGGTGGCATAATAGATCCTTGCTTCTATTGGTCCCCGTGCTGTAACAATCCATCCCTGGCCCTTTTTATACCCCCCGGTGCCACAAGGGATCATTAGATTGTTAGCCTGCATTGGGTCACAATGGTTCCTTGCTTCTCTTAACCTCTGTGCTGTCACAATGCATTCCAAGCCCTTTTAGGCCACTTGATGTCACAATGAACCATTTGATTCTTGGCCTTCATGGTGTCATAATGGTTCCTTGCTTCTATAGGTCCCCATGCTGTCAGAGTTCATCCGTGGTCCTTTTGCGCCCCCTGGTGTCAAAAGGGATTCTTAGATTGTTAGCCTGCATTGGGTTACAATGGTGCCTTGCTTCTCTTAACCCCTGTGGTGTCACAATGCATCCCATGCCCTTTTAGGCCACTTGATGTCACAATGAATCATTTGATTCTTGGCCTCCATGTTGGCTTGATTGTACCATGTTTTCACTGGGCCCCATGCTTTCACAATACATCCCTGACCCTTTTAGGCCCATTGGTGTCAAAAGGGATCATTAGATTGTTAGCCTCCATTGGGTCACAATGGATCCTTGCTTCTCTTAACCTCTGTGCTGTCACAATGCATCCCATGCCCTTTTAGGCCACTTGATGTCACAATGAACCATTTGATTCTTGGCCTCCATGGTGGCATAATAGATCCTTGCTTCTATTGGTCCCCGTGCTGTAACAATCCATCCCTGGCCCTTTTTATACCCCCTGGTGTCACAAGGGATCATTAGATTGTTAGCCTGCATTGGGTCACAATGGTTCCTTGCTTCTCTTAACCCCTGTGGTGTCACAATGCATTCCAAGCCCTTTTAGGCCACTTGGTGTCACAATGAATCATTTGATTCTTGGCCTCCATGGTGGCGTAATTGTACCAGGTTTTAATTGGACCCCATGCTTTCACAATACATGCCTGCCCCTTTTAGGCCCATTGGTGTCACAAGGGATCATTAGATTGTTAGCCTCTATTGGGTCACAATGGATCCTTGCTTCTCTTAACCCCTGTGCTGTCACAATGCATCCCATGCCCTTTTAGGCCACTTGATGTCACAATGAATTATTTGATTCTTGGCCTCCATGGTGGCATAATAGATCCTTGCTTCTATTGGTCCCCGTGCTGTAACAATCCATCCCTGGCCCTTTTAGGCCCATTGGTGTCACTAGGGATCATTAGATTGTTAGCCTCCATTGGGTCACAATGGATCCTTGCTTCTCTTAACCTCTGTGGTGTCACAATGCATTCCAAGCCCTTTTAGGCCACTTGGTCTTACAATGAACCATTTGATTCTTGGCCTTCATGGTGTCATAATGGTTCCTTGCTTCCATAGGTCCCCATGCTGTCAGAGTCCATCCGTGGCCCTTTTGCGCCCCCTGGTGTCACAAGGGATTCTTAGATTGTTAGCCTGCATTGGGTCACAATGGTTCCTTGGTTCTCTTAACACCTGTGGTGTCACAATGCATCCCATGCCCTTTTAGGCCACTTGATGTCACAATGAATCATTTGATTCTTGGCCTCCATGGTGGCATAATTGTACCAGGTTTTACTGGGGCCCCATGCTTTCACAATTCATCCTTGGCCCTTTAAGGCCCATTGGTGTCACAAGGGATCATTAGATTGTTAGCCTGCATTGGGTCACAATGGTTCGTTGCTTCTCTTAACCTCTGTGGTGTCACAATGCATTCCAAGCCCTTTTAGGCCACTTGGTCTTACAATGAACCATTTGATTCTTGGCCTTCATGGTGTCATAATGGTTCCTTGCTTCTATAGGTCCCCATGCTGTCTCGGTTCATCCGTGGTCCTTTTGCGCCCCCTGGTGTCAAAAGGGATTCTTAGATTGTTAGCCTACATTGGGTCACAATGGTTCCTTGCTTCTCTTAACCCCTGTGGTGTCACAATGCATCCCATGCCCTTTTAGGCCACTTGATGTCACAATGAATCATTTGATTCTTGGCCTCCATGGTGGCATAATAGATCCTTGCTTCTATTGGTCCCCGTGTTGTAACAATTCATCCCTGCCCCTTTTAGGCCCATTGGTGTCACAAGGGATCATTAGATTGTTAGCCTGCATTGGGTCACAATGGTTCCTTGCTTCTCTTAACCTCTGTGGTGTCACAATGCATCCCATGCCCTTTTAGGCCACTTGATGTCACAATGAATCATTTGATTCTTGGCCTCCATGGTGGCATAATAGATCCTTGCTTCTATTGGTCCCCGTGCTGTAACAATCCATCCCTGGCCCTTTTTATACCCCCCGGTGCCACAAGGGATCATTAGATTGTTAGCCTGCATTGGGTCACAATGGTTCCTTGCTTCTCTTAACCTCTGTGCTGTCACAATGCATTCCAAGCCCTTTTAGGCCACTTGATGTCACAATGAACCATTTGATTCTTGGCCTTCATGGTGTCATAATGGTTCCTTGCTTCTATAGGTCCCCATGCTGTCAGAGTTCATCCGTGGTCCTTTTGCGCCCCCTGGTGTCAAAAGGGATTCTTAGATTGTTAGCCTGCATTGGGTTACAATGGTGCCTTGCTTCTCTTAACCCCTGTGGTGTCACAATGCATCCCATGCCCTTTTAGGCCACTTGATGTCACAATGAATCATTTGATTCTTGGCCTCCATGTTGGCTTGATTGTACCATGTTTTCACTGGGCCCCATGCTTTCACAATACATCCCTGACCCTTTTAGGCCCATTGGTGTCAAAAGGGATCCTTAGATTGTTAGCCTCAATTGGGTGACAATGGATCCTTGCTTCTCTTAACCCCTGTGCTGTCACAATGCATCCCATGCCCTTTTAGGCCACTTGATGTCACAATGAATCATTTGATTCTTGGCCTCCACGGTGGCATAATAGATCCTTGCTTCTATTGGTCCCCGTGCTGTAACAATCCATCCCTGGCCCTTTTTATACCCCCTGGTGCCACAAGGGATCATTACATTGTTAGCCTGCATAGGGTCACAATGGTTCCTTGCTTCTCTTAACCTCTGTGGTGTCACAATGCATTCCAAGCCCTTTTAGGCCACTTGATGTCACAATGAACCATTTGATTCTTGGCCTTCATGGTGTCATAATGGTTCCTTGCTTCTATAGGTCCCCGTGCTGTCAGAGTTCATCCGTGGTCATTTTGCGCCCCCTTGTGCCACAAGGGATTCTTAGATTGTTAGCCTGCATTGGGTCACAATGGTTCCTTGCTTCTCTTAACCCCTGTGGTGTCACAATGCATCCCATGCCCTTTTAGGCCACTTGATGTCACAATGAATCATTTGATTCTTGGCCTCCATGGTGGCGAAATTGTACCAGGTTTTAATTGGGCCCCATGCTTTCACAATACATCCCTGCCCTTTAAGGCCCATTGGTGTCAAAAGGGATCATTAGATTGTTAGCCTCCATTGGGTCACAATGGATCCTTGCTTCTCTTAACCTCTGTGGTGTCACAATGCATCCCATGCCCTTTTAGGCCACTTGATGTCACAATGAATTATTTGATTCTTGGCCTCCATGGTGGCATAATAGATCCTTGCTTCTATTGGTCCCCGTGCTGTAACAATCCATCCCTGGCCCTTTTTATACCCCCTGGTGTCACAAGGGATCATTAGATTGTTAGCCTGCATTGGGTCACAATGGTTCCTTGCTTCTCTTAACCTCTGTGCTGTCACAATGCATCCCATGCCCTTTTAGGCCACTTGATGTCACAATGAATCATTTGATTCTTGGCCTCCATGGTGGCATAATAGATCCTTGCTTCTATTGGTCCCCGTGTTGTAACAATTCATCCCTGCCCCTTTTAGGCCCATTGGTGTCACAAGGGATCATTAGATTGTTAGCCTGCATTGGGTCACAATGGTTCCTTGCTTCTCTTAACCTCTGTGGTGTCACAATGCATCCCATGCCCTTTTAGGCCACTTGATGTCACAATGAATCATTTGATTCTTGGCCTCCATGGTGGCATAATAGATCCTTGCTTCTATTGGTCCCCGTGCTGTAACAATCCATCCCTGGCCCTTTTTATACCCCCCGGTGCCACAAGGGATCATTAGATTGTTAGCCTGCATTGGGTCACAATGGTTCCTTGCTTCTCTTAACCTCTGTGCTGTCACAATGCATTCCAAGCCCTTTTAGGCCACTTGATGTCACAATGAACCATTTGATTCTTGGCCTTCATGGTGTCATAATGGTTCCTTGCTTCTATAGGTCCCCATGCTGTCAGAGTTCATCCGTGGTCCTTTTGCGCCCCCTGGTGTCAAAAGGGATTCTTAGATTGTTAGCCTGCATTGGGTTACAATGGTGCCTTGCTTCTCTTAACCCCTGTGGTGTCACAATGCATCCCATGCCCTTTTAGGCCACTTGATGTCACAATGAATCATTTGATTCTTGGCCTCCATGGTGGCGAAATTGTACCAGGTTTTAATTGGGCCCCATGCTTTCACAATACATCCCTGCCCTTTTAGGCCCATTGGTGTCAAAAGGGATCATTAGATTGTTAGCCTCCATTGGGTCACAATGGATCCTTGCTTCTCTTAACCTCTGTGGTGTCACAATGCGTCCCATGCCCTTTTAGGCCACTTGATGTCACAATGAATTATTTGATTCTTGGCCTCCATGGTGGCATAATAGATCCTTGCTTCTATTGGTCCCCGTGCTGTAACAATCCATCCCTGGCCCTTTTTATACCCCCTGGTGTCACAAGGGATCATTAGATTGTTAGCCTGCATTGGGTCACAATGGTTCCTTGCTTCTCTTAACCTCTGTGCTGTCACAATGCATTCCAAGCCCTTTTAGGCCACTTGGTCTTACAATGAACCATTTGATTCTTGGCCTTCATGGTGTCATAATGGTTCCTTGCTTCTATAGGTCCCCATGCTGTCAGAGTTCATCCGTGGTCCTTTTGCGCCACCTGGTTTCAAAAGGGATTCTTAGATTGTTAGCCTGCATTGGGTTACAATGGTGCCTTGCTTCTCTTAACCCCTGTGGTGTCACAATGCATCCCATGCCCTTTTAGGCCACTTGATGTCACAATGAATCATTTGATTCTTGGCCTCCATGTTGGCTTGATTGTACCATGTTTTCACTGGGCCCCATGCTTTCACAATTCATCCCTGGCCCTTTTAGGCCCATTGGTGTCACAAGGGATCATTAGATTGTTAGCCTGCATTGGGTCACAATGGTTCCTTGCTTCTCTTAACCTCTGTGGTGTCACAATGCATTCCAAGCCCTTTTAGGCCACTTGGTCTTACAATGAACCATTTGATTCTTGGCCTTCATGGTGTCATAATGGTTCCTTGCTTCTATAGGTCCCCATGCTGTCAAGGTACATCCGTGGTCATTTTGCGCCCCCTGGTGTCAAAAGGGATTCTTAGATTGTTAGCCTGCATTGGGTCACAATGGTTCCTTGCTTCTCTTAACCCCTGTGGTGTCACAATGCATCCCATGCCCTTTTAGGCCACTTGATGTCACAATGAATCATTTGATTCTTGGCCTCCATGGTGTCATAATGGTTCCTTGTTTCTATTGGTCCCCATGCTGTCACAATTCATCCCTGGCCCTTTTACGCCCCCTGGTGTCAAATGGAATCCTGGGATTATTAGCCTCCATTGGGTCACAATGGATCCTTGCTTCTCTTAACCCCTGTGGTGTCACAATGCATCCCATGCCCTTTTAGGACACTTGATGTCACAATGAATTATTTGATTCTTGGCCTCCACGGTGGCATAATTGATCCTTGCTTCTATTGGTCCCCGTGCTGTAACAATCCATCCCTGGCCCTTTTTATACCCCCTGGTGCCACAAGGGATCATTAGATTGTTAGCCTGCATTGGGTCACAATGGTTCCTTGATTCTCTTAACCTCTGTGGTGTCACAATGCATTCCAAGCCCTTTTAGGCCACTTGATGTCACAATGAATCATTTGATTCTTGGCCTTCATGGTGTCATAATGGTTCCTTGCTTCTATAGGTCCCCATGCTGTCAGAGTTCATCCGTGGTCCTTTTGCGCCCCCTGGTGTCAAAAGGGATTCTTAGATTGTTAGCCTGCATTGGGTTACAATGGTGCCTTGCTTCTCTTAACCCCTGTGGTGTCACAATGCATCCCATGCCCTTTTAGGCCACTTGATGTCACAATGAATCATTTGATTCTTGGCCTCCATGTTGGCTTGATTGTACCATGTTTTCACTGGGCCCCATGCTTTCACAATACATCCCTGCCCTTTTAGGCCCATTGGTGTCAAAAGGGATCATTAGATTGTTAGCCTCCATTGGGTCACAATGGATCCTTGCTTCTCTTAACCTCTGTGCTGTCACAATGCATCCCATGCCCTTTTAGGCCACTTGATGTCACAATGAACCATTTGATTCTTGGCCTCCATGGTGGCATAATAGATCCTTGCTTCTATTGGTCCCCGTGCTGTAACAATCCATCCCTGGCCCTTTTTATACCCCCTGGTGTCACAAGGGATCATTAGATTGTTAGCCTGCATTGGGTCACAATGGTTCCTTGCTTCTCTTAACCCCTGTGGTGTCACAATGCATCCCATGCCCTTTTAGGCCACTTGATGTCACAATGAATCATTTGATTCTTGGCCTCCATGGTGGCGTAATTGTACCAGGTTTTAATTGGACCCCATGCTTTCACAATACATGCCTGCCCCTTTTAGGCCCATTGGTGTCACAAGGGATCATTAGATTGTTAGCCTCCATTGGGTCATAATGGATCCTTGCTTCTCTTAACCCCTGTGCTGTCACAATGCATCCCATGCCCTTTTAGGCCACTTGGTCTTACAATGAACCATTTGATTCTTGGCCTCCATGGTGGCATAATAGATCCTTGCTTCTATTGGTCCCCGTGCTGTAACAATCCATCCCTGATCCTTTTAGGCCCATTGGTGTCACTAGGGATCATTAGATTGTTAGCCTCCATTGGGTCACAATGGATCCTTGCTTCTCTTAACCTCTGTGGTGTCACAATGCATTCCAAGCCCTTTTAGGCCACTTGGTCTTACAATGAACCATTTGATTCTTGGCCTTCATGGTGTCATAATGGTTCCTTGCTTCCATAGGTCCCCATGCTGTCAGAGTCCATCCGTGGCCCTTTTGCGCCCCCTGGTGTCACAAGGGATTCTTAGATTGTTAGCCTGCATTGGGTAACAATGGTTCCTTGGTTCTCTTAACACCTGTGGTGTCACAATGCATCCCATGCCCTTTTAGGCCACTTGATGTCACAATGAATCATTTGATTCTTGGCCTCCACGGTGGCATAATAGATCCTTGCTTCTATTGGTCCCCGTGCTGTAACAATCCATCCCTGGCCCTTTTTATACCCCCTGGTGCCACAAGGGATCATTACATTGTTAGCCTGCATAGGGTCACAATGGTTCCTTGCTTCTCTTAACCTCTGTGGTGTCACAATGCATTCCAAGCCCTTTTAGGCCACTTGATGTCACAATGAACCATTTGATTCTTGGCCTTCATGGTGTCATAATGGTTCCTTGCTTCTATAGGTCCCCGTGCTGTCAGAGTTCATCCGTGGTCATTTTGCGCCCCCTTGTGCCACAAGGGATTCTTAGATTGTTAGCCTGCATTGGGTCACAATGGTTCCTTGCTTCTCTTAACCCCTGTGGTGTCACAATGCATCCCATGCCCTTTTAGGCCACTTGATGTCACAATGAATCATTTGATTCTTGGCCTCCATGGTGGCGAAATTGTACCAGGTTTTAATTGGGCCCCATGCTTTCACAATACATCCCTGCCCTTTAAGGCCCATTGGTGTCAAAAGGGATCATTAGATTGTTAGCCTCCATTGGGTCACAATGGATCCTTGCTTCTCTTAACCTCTGTGGTGTCACAATGCATCCCATGCCCTTTTAGGCCACTTGATGTCACAATGAATTATTTGATTCTTGGCCTCCATGGTGGCATAATAGATCCTTGCTTCTATTGGTCCCCGTGCTGTAACAATCCATCCCTGGCCCTTTTTATACCCCCTGGTGTCACAAGGGATCATTAGATTGTTAGCCTGCATTGGGTCACAATGGTTCCTTGCTTCTCTTAACCTCTGTGCTGTCACAATGCATCCCATGCCCTTTTAGGCCACTTGATGTCACAATGAATCATTTGATTCTTGGCCTCCATGGTGGCATAATAGATCCTTGCTTCTATTGGTCCCCGTGTTGTAACAATTCATCCCTGCCCCTTTTAGGCCCATTGGTGTCACAAGGGATCATTAGATTGTTAGCCTGCATTGGGTCACAATGGTTCCTTGCTTCTCTTAACCTCTGTGGTGTCACAATGCATCCCATGCCCTTTTAGGCCACTTGATGTCACAATGAATCATTTGATTCTTGGCCTCCATGGTGGCATAATAGATCCTTGCTTCTATTGGTCCCCGTGCTGTAACAATCCATCCCTGGCCCTTTTTATACCCCCCGGTGCCACAAGGGATCATTAGATTGTTAGCCTGCATTGGGTCACAATGGTTCCTTGCTTCTCTTAACCTCTGTGCTGTCACAATGCATTCCAAGCCCTTTTAGGCCACTTGATGTCACAATGAACCATTTGATTCTTGGCCTTCATGGTGTCATAATGGTTCCTTGCTTCTATAGGTCCCCATGCTGTCAGAGTTCATCCGTGGTCCTTTTGCGCCCCCTGGTGTCAAAAGGGATTCTTAGATTGTTAGCCTGCATTGGGTTACAATGGTGCCTTGCTTCTCTTAACCCCTGTGGTGTCACAATGCATCCCATGCCCTTTTAGGCCACTTGATGTCACAATGAATCATTTGATTCTTGGCCTCCATGGTGGCGAAATTGTACCAGGTTTTAATTGGGCCCCATGCTTTCACAATACATCCCTGCCCTTTTAGGCCCATTGGTGTCAAAAGGGATCATTAGATTGTTAGCCTCCATTGGGTCACAATGGATCCTTGCTTCTCTTAACCTCTGTGGTGTCACAATGCGTCCCATGCCCTTTTAGGCCACTTGATGTCACAATGAATTATTTGATTCTTGGCCTCCATGGTGGCATAATAGATCCTTGCTTCTATTGGTCCCCGTGCTGTAACAATCCATCCCTGGCCCTTTTTATACCCCCTGGTGTCACAAGGGATCATTAGATTGTTAGCCTGCATTGGGTCACAATGGTTCCTTGCTTCTCTTAACCTCTGTGCTGTCACAATGCATTCCAAGCCCTTTTAGGCCACTTGGTCTTACAATGAACCATTTGATTCTTGGCCTTCATGGTGTCATAATGGTTCCTTGCTTCTATAGGTCCCCATGCTGTCAGAGTTCATCCGTGGTCCTTTTGCGCCACCTGGTTTCAAAAGGGATTCTTAGATTGTTAGCCTGCATTGGGTTACAATGGTGCCTTGCTTCTCTTAACCCCTGTGGTGTCACAATGCATCCCATGCCCTTTTAGGCCACTTGATGTCACAATGAATCATTTGATTCTTGGCCTCCATGTTGGCTTGATTGTACCATGTTTTCACTGGGCCCCATGCTTTCACAATTCATCCCTGGCCCTTTTAGGCCCATTGGTGTCACAAGGGATCATTAGATTGTTAGCCTGCATTGGGTCACAATGGTTCCTTGCTTCTCTTAACCTCTGTGGTGTCACAATGCATTCCAAGCCCTTTTAGGCCACTTGGTCTTACAATGAACCATTTGATTCTTGGCCTTCATGGTGTCATAATGGTTCCTTGCTTCTATAGGTCCCCATGCTGTCAAGGTACATCCGTGGTCATTTTGCGCCCCCTGGTGTCAAAAGGGATTCTTAGATTGTTAGCCTGCATTGGGTCACAATGGTTCCTTGCTTCTCTTAACCCCTGTGGTGTCACAATGCATCCCATGCCCTTTTAGGCCACTTGATGTCACAATGAATCATTTGATTCTTGGCCTCCATGGTGTCATAATGGTTCCTTGTTTCTATTGGTCCCCATGCTGTCACAATTCATCCCTGGCCCTTTTACGCCCCCTGGTGTCAAATGGAATCCTGGGATTATTAGCCTCCATTGGGTCACAATGGATCCTTGCTTCTCTTAACCCCTGTGGTGTCACAATGCATCCCATGCCCTTTTAGGACACTTGATGTCACAATGAATTATTTGATTCTTGGCCTCCACGGTGGCATAATTGATCCTTGCTTCTATTGGTCCCCGTGCTGTAACAATCCATCCCTGGCCCTTTTTATACCCCCTGGTGCCACAAGGGATCATTAGATTGTTAGCCTGCATTGGGTCACAATGGTTCCTTGATTCTCTTAACCTCTGTGGTGTCACAATGCATTCCAAGCCCTTTTAGGCCACTTGATGTCACAATGAATCATTTGATTCTTGGCCTTCATGGTGTCATAATGGTTCCTTGCTTCTATAGGTCCCCATGCTGTCAGAGTTCATCCGTGGTCCTTTTGCGCCCCCTGGTGTCAAAAGGGATTCTTAGATTGTTAGCCTGCATTGGGTTACAATGGTGCCTTGCTTCTCTTAACCCCTGTGGTGTCACAATGCATCCCATGCCCTTTTAGGCCACTTGATGTCACAATGAATCATTTGATTCTTGGCCTCCATGTTGGCTTGATTGTACCATGTTTTCACTGGGCCCCATGCTTTCACAATACATCCCTGCCCTTTTAGGCCCATTGGTGTCAAAAGGGATCATTAGATTGTTAGCCTCCATTGGGTCACAATGGATCCTTGCTTCTCTTAACCTCTGTGCTGTCACAATGCATCCCATGCCCTTTTAGGCCACTTGATGTCACAATGAACCATTTGATTCTTGGCCTCCATGGTGGCATAATAGATCCTTGCTTCTATTGGTCCCCGTGCTGTAACAATCCATCCCTGGCCCTTTTTATACCCCCTGGTGTCACAAGGGATCATTAGATTGTTAGCCTGCATTGGGTCACAATGGTTCCTTGCTTCTCTTAACCCCTGTGGTGTCACAATGCATCCCATGCCCTTTTAGGCCACTTGATGTCACAATGAATCATTTGATTCTTGGCCTCCATGGTGGCGTAATTGTACCAGGTTTTAATTGGACCCCATGCTTTCACAATACATGCCTGCCCCTTTTAGGCCCATTGGTGTCACAAGGGATCATTAGATTGTTAGCCTCCATTGGGTCATAATGGATCCTTGCTTCTCTTAACCCCTGTGCTGTCACAATGCATCCCATGCCCTTTTAGGCCACTTGGTCTTACAATGAACCATTTGATTCTTGGCCTCCATGGTGGCATAATAGATCCTTGCTTCTATTGGTCCCCGTGCTGTAACAATCCATCCCTGATCCTTTTAGGCCCATTGGTGTCACTAGGGATCATTAGATTGTTAGCCTCCATTGGGTCACAATGGATCCTTGCTTCTCTTAACCTCTGTGGTGTCACAATGCATTCCAAGCCCTTTTAGGCCACTTGGTCTTACAATGAACCATTTGATTCTTGGCCTTCATGGTGTCATAATGGTTCCTTGCTTCCATAGGTCCCCATGCTGTCAGAGTCCATCCGTGGCCCTTTTGCGCCCCCTGGTGTCACAAGGGATTCTTAGATTGTTAGCCTGCATTGGGTAACAATGGTTCCTTGGTTCTCTTAACACCTGTGGTGTCACAATGCATCCCATGCCCTTTTAGGCCACTTGATGTCACAATGAATCATTTGATTCTTGGCCTCCATGGTGGCGAAATTGTACCATGTTTTCACTGGGCCCCATGCTTTCACAATACATCCCTGCCCCTTTTACGCCCATTGGTGTCAAAAGGGATTATTAGATTGTTAGCCTCCATTGGGTCACAATGGATCCTTGCTTCTCTTAACCCCTGTGCTGTCACAATGCATCCCATGCCCTTTTAGGCCACTTGATGTCACAATGAATCATTTGATTCTTGGCCTCCACGGTGGCATAATAGATCCTTGCTTCTATTGGTCCCCGTGCTGTAACAATCCATCCCTGGCCCTTTTTATACCCCCTGGTGCCACAAGGGATCATTAGATTGTTAGCCTGCATTGGGTCACAATGGTTCCTTGCTTCTCTTAACCTCTGTGGTGTCACAATGCATTCCAAGCCCTTTTAGGCCACTTGGTCTTACAATGAACCATTTGATTCTTGGCCTTCATGGTGTCATAATGGTTCCTTGCTTCTATAGGTCCCCATGCTGTCAAGGTTCATCCGTGGTCATTTTTCGCCCCCTGGTGTCAAAAGGGATTCTTAGATTGTTAGCCTTCATTGGGTTACAATGGTGCCTTGCTTCTCTTAACCCCTGTGGTGTCACAATGCATCCCATGCCCTTTTAGGCCACTTGATGTCACAATGAATCATTTGATTCTTGGCCTCCATGGTGGCATAATTGTACCAGGTTTTACTGGGGCCCCATGCTTTCACAATTCATCCTTGGCCCTTTAAGGCCCATTGGTGTCACAAGGGATCATTAGATTGTTAGCCTGCATGGGGTCACAATGGTTCCTTGCTTCTCTTAACCTCTGTGGTGTCACAATGCATTCCAAGCCCTTTTAGGCCACTTGGTCTTACAATGAACCATTTGATTCTTGGCCTTCATGGTGTCATAATGGTTCCTTGCTTCTATAGGTCCCCATGCTGTCACGGTTCATCCGTGGTCCTTTTGCGCCCCCTGGTGTCAAAAGGGATTCTTAGATTGTTAGCCTACATTGGGTCACAATGGTTCCTTGCTTCTCTTAACCCCTGTGGTGTCACAATGCATCCCATGCCCTTTTAGGCCACTTGATGTCACAATGAATCATTTGATTCTTGGCCTCCATGGTGGCATAATAGATCCTTGCTTCTATTGGTCCCCGTGTTGTAACAATTCATCCCTGCCCCTTTTAGGCCCATTGGTGTCACAAGGGATCATTAGATTGTTAGCCTGCATTGGGTCACAATGGTTCCTTGCTTCTCTTAACCTCTGTGGTGTCACAATGCATCCCATGCCCTTTTAGGCCACTTGATGTCACAATGAATCATTTGATTCTTGGCCTCCATGGTGGCATAATAGATCCTTGCTTCTATTGGTCCCCGTGCTGTAACAATCCATCCCTGGCCCTTTTTATACCCCCCGGTGCCACAAGGGATCATTAGATTGTTAGCCTGCATTGGGTCACAATGGTTCCTTGCTTCCCTTAACCTCTGTGCTGTCACAATGCATTCCAAGCCCTTTTAGGCCACTTGATGTCACAATGAACCATTTGATTCTTGGCCTTCATGGTGTCATAATGGTTCCTTGCTTCTATAGGTCCCCATGCTGTCAGAGTTCATCCGTGGTCCTTTTGCGCCCCCTGGTGTCACAAGGGATTCTTAGATTGTTAGCCTGCATTGGGTAACAATGGTTCCTTGGTTCTCTTAACACCTGTGGTGTCACAATGCATCCCATGCCCTTTTAGGCCACTTGATGTCACAATGAATCATTTGATTCTTGGCCTCCATGTTGGCTTGATTGTACCATGTTTTCACTGGGCCCCATGCTTTCACAATACATCCCTGACCCTTTTAGGCCCATTGGTGTCAAAAGGGATCCTTAGATTGTTAGCCTCAATTGGGTGACAATGGATCCTTGCTTCTCTTAACCCCTGTGCTGTCACAATGCATCCCATGCCCTTTTAGGCCACTTGATGTCACAATGAATCATTTGATTCTTGGCCTCCACGGTGGCATAATAGATCCTTGCTTCTATTGGTCCCCGTGCTGTAACAATCCATCCCTGGCCCTTTTTATACCCCCCGGTGCCACAAGGGATCATTAGATTGTTAGCCTGCATAGGGTCACAATGGTTCCTTGCTTCTCTTAACCTCTGTGGTGTCACAATGCATTCCAAGCCCTTTTAGG
This sequence comes from Cinclus cinclus, assembly GCF_963662255.1. Taxonomy (NCBI): domain Eukaryota; kingdom Metazoa; phylum Chordata; class Aves; order Passeriformes; family Cinclidae; genus Cinclus; species Cinclus cinclus. The sequence continues at coordinate 737,162 of NW_026912047.1, forward strand.
CCACTTGATGTCACAATGAACCATTTGATTCTTGGCCTTCATGGTGTCATAATGGTTCCTTGCTTCTATAGGTCCCCATGCTGTCAGAGTTCATCCGTGGTCATTTTGCGCCCCCTTGTGCCACAAGGGATTCTTAGATTGTTAGCCTGCATTGGGTCACAATGGTTCCTTGCTTCTCTTAACCCCTGTGGTGTCACAATGCATCCCATGCCCTTTTAGGCCACTTGATGTCACAATGAATCATTTGATTCTTGGCCTCCATGGTGGCGAAATTGTACCAGGTTTTAATTGGGCCCCATGCTTTCACAATACATCCCTGCCCTTTAAGGCCCATTGGTGTCACAAGGGATCATTAGATTGTTAGCCTCCATTGGGTCACAATGGATCCTTGCTTCCCTTAACCTCTGTGGTGTCACAATGCATCCCATGCCCTTTTAGGCCACTTGATGTCACAATGAATTATTTGATTCTTGGCCTCCATGGTGGCATAATAGATCCTTGCTTCTATTGGTCCCCGTGCTGTAACAATCCATCCCTGGCACTTTTTATACCCCCTGGTGTCACAAGGGATCATTAGATTGTTAGCCTGCATTGGGTCACAATGGTTCCTTGCTTCTCTTAACCTCTGTGCTGTCACAATGCATCCCATGCCCTTTTAGGCCACTTGATGTCACAATGAATCATTTGATTCTTGGCCTCCATGGTGGCATAATAGATCCTTGCTTCTATTGGTCCCCGTGTTGTAACAATTCATCCCTGCCCCTTTTAGGCCCATTGGTGTCACAAGGGATCATTAGATTGTTAGCCTGCATTGGGTCACAATGGTTCCTTGCTTCTCTTAACCTCTGTGGTGTCACAATGCATCCCATGCCCTTTTAGGCCACTTGATGTCACAATGAATCATTTGATTCTTGGCCTCCATGGTGGCATAATAGATCCTTGCTTCTATTGGTCCCCGTGCTGTAACAATCCATCCCTGGCCCTTTTTATACCCCCCGGTGCCACAAGGGATCATTAGATTGTTAGCCTGCATTGGGTCACAATGGTTCCTTGCTTCTCTTAACCTCTGTGCTGTCACAATGCATTCCAAGCCCTTTTAGGCCACTTGATGTCACAATGAACCATTTGATTCTTGGCCTTCATGGTGTCATAATGGTTCCTTGCTTCTATAGGTCCCCATGCTGTCAGAGTTCATCCGTGGTCCTTTTGCGCCACCTGGTTTCAAAAGGGATTCTTAGATTGTTAGCCTGCATTGGGTCACAATGGTTCCTTGCTTCTCTTAACCCCTGTGGTGTCACAATGCATCCCATGCCCTTTTAGGCCACTTGATGTCACAATGAATCATTTGATTCTTGGCCTCCATGTTGGCTTGATTGTACCATGTTTTCACTGGGCCCCATGCTTTCACAATACATCCCTGCCCTTTTAGGCCCATTGGTGTCAAAAGGGATCATTAGATTGTTAGCCTGCATTGGGTCACAATGGATCCTTGCTTCTCTTAACCTCTGTGCTGTCACAATGCATCCCATGCCCTTTTAGGCCACTTGATGTCACAATGAACCATTTGATTCTTGGCCTCCATGGTGGCATAATAGATCCTTGCTTCTATTGGTCCCCGTGCTGTAACAATCCATCCCTGGCCCTTTTTATACCCCCTGGTGTCACAAGGGATCATTAGATTGTTAGCCTGCATTGGGTCACAATGGTTCCTTGCTTCTCTTAACCCCTGTGGTGTCACAATGCATCCCATGCCCTTTTAGGCCACTTGATGTCACAATGAATCATTTGATTCTTGGCCTCCATGGTGGCGTAATTGTACCAGGTTTTAATTGGACCCCATGCTTTCACAATACATGCCTGCCCCTTTTAGGCCCATTGGTGTCACAAGGGATCATTAGATTGTTAGCCTCTATTGGGTCACAATGGATCCTTGCTTCTCTTAACCCCTGTGCTGTCACAATGCATCCCATGCCCTTTTAGGCCACTTGATGTCACAATGAATTATTTGATTCTTGGCCTCCATGGTGGCATAATAGATCCTTGCTTCTATTGGTCCCCGTGCTGTAACAATCCATCCCTGGCCCTTTTAGGCCCATTGGTGTCACTAGGGATCATTAGATTGTTAGCCTCCATTGGGTCACAATGGATCCTTGCTTCTCTTAACCTCTGTGGTGTCACAATGCATTCCAAGCCCTTTTAGGCCACTTGGTCTTACAATGAACCATTTGATTCTTGGCCTTCATGGTGTCATAATGGTTCCTTGCTTCCATAGGTCCCCATGCTGTCAGAGTCCATCCGTGGCCCTTTTGCGCCCCCTGGTGTCACAAGGGATTCTTAGATTGTTAGCCTGCATTGGGTCACAATGGTTCCTTGGTTCTCTTAACACCTGTGGTGTCACAATGCATCCCATGCCCTTTTAGGCCACTTGATGTCACAATGAATCATTTGATTCTTGGCCTCCATGGTGGCATAATTGTACCAGGTTTTACTGGGGCCCCATGCTTTCACAATTCATCCTTGGCCCTTTAAGGCCCATTGGTGTCACAAGGGATCATTAGATTGTTAGCCTGCATTGGGTCACAATGGTTCGTTGCTTCTCTTAACCTCTGTGGTGTCACAATGCATTCCAAGCCCTTTTAGGCCACTTGGTCTTACAATGAACCATTTGATTCTTGGCCTTCATGGTGTCATAATGGTTCCTTGCTTCTATAGGTCCCCATGCTGTCTCGGTTCATCCGTGGTCCTTTTGCGCCCCCTGGTGTCAAAAGGGATTCTTAGATTGTTAGCCTACATTGGGTCACAATGGTTCCTTGCTTCTCTTAACCCCTGTGGTGTCACAATGCATCCCATGCCCTTTTAGGCCACTTGATGTCACAATGAATCATTTGATTCTTGGCCTCCATGGTGGCATAATAGATCCTTGCTTCTATTGGTCCCCGTGTTGTAACAATTCATCCCTGCCCCTTTTAGGCCCATTGGTGTCACAAGGGATCATTAGATTGTTAGCCTGCATTGGGTCACAATGGTTCCTTGCTTCTCTTAACCTCTGTGGTGTCACAATGCATCCCATGCCCTTTTAGGCCACTTGATGTCACAATGAATCATTTGATTCTTGGCCTCCATGGTGGCATAATAGATCCTTGCTTCTATTGGTCCCCGTGCTGTAACAATCCATCCCTGGCCCTTTTTATACCCCCCGGTGCCACAAGGGATCATTAGATTGTTAGCCTGCATTGGGTCACAATGGTTCCTTGCTTCTCTTAACCTCTGTGCTGTCACAATGCATTCCAAGCCCTTTTAGGCCACTTGATGTCACAATGAACCATTTGATTCTTGGCCTTCATGGTGTCATAATGGTTCCTTGCTTCTATAGGTCCCCATGCTGTCAGAGTTCATCCGTGGTCCTTTTGCGCCCCCTGGTGTCAAAAGGGATTCTTAGATTGTTAGCCTGCATTGGGTTACAATGGTGCCTTGCTTCTCTTAACCCCTGTGGTGTCACAATGCATCCCATGCCCTTTTAGGCCACTTGATGTCACAATGAATCATTTGATTCTTGGCCTCCATGTTGGCTTGATTGTACCATGTTTTCACTGGGCCCCATGCTTTCACAATACATCCCTGACCCTTTTAGGCCCATTGGTGTCAAAAGGGATCATTAGATTGTTAGCCTCCATTGGGTCACAATGGATCCTTGCTTCTCTTAACCTCTGTGCTGTCACAATGCATCCCATGCCCTTTTAGGCCACTTGATGTCACAATGAACCATTTGATTCTTGGCCTCCATGGTGGCATAATAGATCCTTGCTTCTATTGGTCCCCGTGCTGTAACAATCCATCCCTGGCCCTTTTTATACCCCCTGGTGTCACAAGGGATCATTAGATTGTTAGCCTGCATTGGGTCACAATGGTTCCTTGCTTCTCTTAACCCCTGTGGTGTCACAATGCATTCCAAGCCCTTTTAGGCCACTTGGTGTCACAATGAATCATTTGATTCTTGGCCTCCATGGTGGCGTAATTGTACCAGGTTTTAATTGGACCCCATGCTTTCACAATACATGCCTGCCCCTTTTAGGCCCATTGGTGTCACAAGGGATCATTAGATTGTTAGCCTCTATTGGGTCACAATGGATCCTTGCTTCTCTTAACCCCTGTGCTGTCACAATGCATCCCATGCCCTTTTAGGCCACTTGATGTCACAATGAATTATTTGATTCTTGGCCTCCATGGTGGCATAATAGATCCTTGCTTCTATTGGTCCCCGTGCTGTAACAATCCATCCCTGGCCCTTTTAGGCCCATTGGTGTCACTAGGGATCATTAGATTGTTAGCCTCCATTGGGTCACAATGGATCCTTGCTTCTCTTAACCTCTGTGGTGTCACAATGCATTCCAAGCCCTTTTAGGCCACTTGGTCTTACAATGAACCATTTGATTCTTGGCCTTCATGGTGTCATAATGGTTCCTTGCTTCCATAGGTCCCCATGCTGTCAGAGTCCATCCGTGGCCCTTTTGCGCCCCCTGGTGTCACAAGGGATTCTTAGATTGTTAGCCTGCATTGGGTCACAATGGTTCCTTGGTTCTCTTAACACCTGTGGTGTCACAATGCATCCCATGCCCTTTTAGGCCACTTGATGTCACAATGAATCATTTGATTCTTGGCCTCCATGGTGGCATAATTGTACCAGGTTTTACTGGGGCCCCATGCTTTCACAATTCATCCTTGGCCCTTTAAGGCCCATTGGTGTCACAAGGGATCATTAGATTGTTAGCCTGCATTGGGTCACAATGGTTCGTTGCTTCTCTTAACCTCTGTGGTGTCACAATGCATTCCAAGCCCTTTTAGGCCACTTGGTCTTACAATGAACCATTTGATTCTTGGCCTTCATGGTGTCATAATGGTTCCTTGCTTCTATAGGTCCCCATGCTGTCTCGGTTCATCCGTGGTCCTTTTGCGCCCCCTGGTGTCAAAAGGGATTCTTAGATTGTTAGCCTACATTGGGTCACAATGGTTCCTTGCTTCTCTTAACCCCTGTGGTGTCACAATGCATCCCATGCCCTTTTAGGCCACTTGATGTCACAATGAATCATTTGATTCTTGGCCTCCATGGTGGCATAATAGATCCTTGCTTCTATTGGTCCCCGTGTTGTAACAATTCATCCCTGCCCCTTTTAGGCCCATTGGTGTCACAAGGGATCATTAGATTGTTAGCCTGCATTGGGTCACAATGGTTCCTTGCTTCTCTTAACCTCTGTGGTGTCACAATGCATCCCATGCCCTTTTAGGCCACTTGATGTCACAATGAATCATTTGATTCTTGGCCTCCATGGTGGCATAATAGATCCTTGCTTCTATTGGTCCCCGTGCTGTAACAATCCATCCCTGGCCCTTTTTATACCCCCCGGTGCCACAAGGGATCATTAGATTGTTAGCCTGCATTGGGTCACAATGGTTCCTTGCTTCTCTTAACCTCTGTGCTGTCACAATGCATTCCAAGCCCTTTTAGGCCACTTGATGTCACAATGAACCATTTGATTCTTGGCCTTCATGGTGTCATAATGGTTCCTTGCTTCTATAGGTCCCCATGCTGTCAGAGTTCATCCGTGGTCCTTTTGCGCCCCCTGGTGTCAAAAGGGATTCTTAGATTGTTAGCCTGCATTGGGTTACAATGGTGCCTTGCTTCTCTTAACCCCTGTGGTGTCACAATGCATCCCATGCCCTTTTAGGCCACTTGATGTCACAATGAATCATTTGATTCTTGGCCTCCATGTTGGCTTGATTGTACCATGTTTTCACTGGGCCCCATGCTTTCACAATACATCCCTGACCCTTTTAGGCCCATTGGTGTCAAAAGGGATCCTTAGATTGTTAGCCTCAATTGGGTGACAATGGATCCTTGCTTCTCTTAACCCCTGTGCTGTCACAATGCATCCCATGCCCTTTTAGGCCACTTGATGTCACAATGAATCATTTGATTCTTGGCCTCCACGGTGGCATAATAGATCCTTGCTTCTATTGGTCCCCGTGCTGTAACAATCCATCCCTGGCCCTTTTTATACCCCCTGGTGCCACAAGGGATCATTACATTGTTAGCCTGCATAGGGTCACAATGGTTCCTTGCTTCTCTTAACCTCTGTGGTGTCACAATGCATTCCAAGCCCTTTTAGGCCACTTGATGTCACAATGAACCATTTGATTCTTGGCCTTCATGGTGTCATAATGGTTCCTTGCTTCTATAGGTCCCCGTGCTGTCAGAGTTCATCCGTGGTCATTTTGCGCCCCCTTGTGCCACAAGGGATTCTTAGATTGTTAGCCTGCATTGGGTCACAATGGTTCCTTGCTTCTCTTAACCCCTGTGGTGTCACAATGCATCCCATGCCCTTTTAGGCCACTTGATGTCACAATGAATCATTTGATTCTTGGCCTCCATGGTGGCGAAATTGTACCAGGTTTTAATTGGGCCCCATGCTTTCACAATACATCCCTGCCCTTTAAGGCCCATTGGTGTCAAAAGGGATCATTAGATTGTTAGCCTCCATTGGGTCACAATGGATCCTTGCTTCTCTTAACCTCTGTGGTGTCACAATGCATCCCATGCCCTTTTAGGCCACTTGATGTCACAATGAATTATTTGATTCTTGGCCTCCATGGTGGCATAATAGATCCTTGCTTCTATTGGTCCCCGTGCTGTAACAATCCATCCCTGGCCCTTTTTATACCCCCTGGTGTCACAAGGGATCATTAGATTGTTAGCCTGCATTGGGTCACAATGGTTCCTTGCTTCTCTTAACCTCTGTGCTGTCACAATGCATCCCATGCCCTTTTAGGCCACTTGATGTCACAATGAATCATTTGATTCTTGGCCTCCATGGTGGCATAATAGATCCTTGCTTCTATTGGTCCCCGTGTTGTAACAATTCATCCCTGCCCCTTTTAGGCCCATTGGTGTCACAAGGGATCATTAGATTGTTAGCCTGCATTGGGTCACAATGGTTCCTTGCTTCTCTTAACCTCTGTGGTGTCACAATGCATCCCATGCCCTTTTAGGCCACTTGATGTCACAATGAATCATTTGATTCTTGGCCTCCATGGTGGCATAATAGATCCTTGCTTCTATTGGTCCCCGTGCTGTAACAATCCATCCCTGGCCCTTTTTATACCCCCCGGTGCCACAAGGGATCATTAGATTGTTAGCCTGCATTGGGTCACAATGGTTCCTTGCTTCTCTTAACCTCTGTGCTGTCACAATGCATTCCAAGCCCTTTTAGGCCACTTGATGTCACAATGAACCATTTGATTCTTGGCCTTCATGGTGTCATAATGGTTCCTTGCTTCTATAGGTCCCCATGCTGTCAGAGTTCATCCGTGGTCCTTTTGCGCCCCCTGGTGTCAAAAGGGATTCTTAGATTGTTAGCCTGCATTGGGTTACAATGGTGCCTTGCTTCTCTTAACCCCTGTGGTGTCACAATGCATCCCATGCCCTTTTAGGCCACTTGATGTCACAATGAATCATTTGATTCTTGGCCTCCATGGTGGCGAAATTGTACCAGGTTTTAATTGGGCCCCATGCTTTCACAATACATCCCTGCCCTTTTAGGCCCATTGGTGTCAAAAGGGATCATTAGATTGTTAGCCTCCATTGGGTCACAATGGATCCTTGCTTCTCTTAACCTCTGTGGTGTCACAATGCGTCCCATGCCCTTTTAGGCCACTTGATGTCACAATGAATTATTTGATTCTTGGCCTCCATGGTGGCATAATAGATCCTTGCTTCTATTGGTCCCCGTGCTGTAACAATCCATCCCTGGCCCTTTTTATACCCCCTGGTGTCACAAGGGATCATTAGATTGTTAGCCTGCATTGGGTCACAATGGTTCCTTGCTTCTCTTAACCTCTGTGCTGTCACAATGCATTCCAAGCCCTTTTAGGCCACTTGGTCTTACAATGAACCATTTGATTCTTGGCCTTCATGGTGTCATAATGGTTCCTTGCTTCTATAGGTCCCCATGCTGTCAGAGTTCATCCGTGGTCCTTTTGCGCCACCTGGTTTCAAAAGGGATTCTTAGATTGTTAGCCTGCATTGGGTTACAATGGTGCCTTGCTTCTCTTAACCCCTGTGGTGTCACAATGCATCCCATGCCCTTTTAGGCCACTTGATGTCACAATGAATCATTTGATTCTTGGCCTCCATGTTGGCTTGATTGTACCATGTTTTCACTGGGCCCCATGCTTTCACAATTCATCCCTGGCCCTTTTAGGCCCATTGGTGTCACAAGGGATCATTAGATTGTTAGCCTGCATTGGGTCACAATGGTTCCTTGCTTCTCTTAACCTCTGTGGTGTCACAATGCATTCCAAGCCCTTTTAGGCCACTTGGTCTTACAATGAACCATTTGATTCTTGGCCTTCATGGTGTCATAATGGTTCCTTGCTTCTATAGGTCCCCATGCTGTCAAGGTACATCCGTGGTCATTTTGCGCCCCCTGGTGTCAAAAGGGATTCTTAGATTGTTAGCCTGCATTGGGTCACAATGGTTCCTTGCTTCTCTTAACCCCTGTGGTGTCACAATGCATCCCATGCCCTTTTAGGCCACTTGATGTCACAATGAATCATTTGATTCTTGGCCTCCATGGTGTCATAATGGTTCCTTGTTTCTATTGGTCCCCATGCTGTCACAATTCATCCCTGGCCCTTTTACGCCCCCTGGTGTCAAATGGAATCCTGGGATTATTAGCCTCCATTGGGTCACAATGGATCCTTGCTTCTCTTAACCCCTGTGGTGTCACAATGCATCCCATGCCCTTTTAGGACACTTGATGTCACAATGAATTATTTGATTCTTGGCCTCCACGGTGGCATAATTGATCCTTGCTTCTATTGGTCCCCGTGCTGTAACAATCCATCCCTGGCCCTTTTTATACCCCCTGGTGCCACAAGGGATCATTAGATTGTTAGCCTGCATTGGGTCACAATGGTTCCTTGATTCTCTTAACCTCTGTGGTGTCACAATGCATTCCAAGCCCTTTTAGGCCACTTGATGTCACAATGAATCATTTGATTCTTGGCCTTCATGGTGTCATAATGGTTCCTTGCTTCTATAGGTCCCCATGCTGTCAGAGTTCATCCGTGGTCCTTTTGCGCCCCCTGGTGTCAAAAGGGATTCTTAGATTGTTAGCCTGCATTGGGTTACAATGGTGCCTTGCTTCTCTTAACCCCTGTGGTGTCACAATGCATCCCATGCCCTTTTAGGCCACTTGATGTCACAATGAATCATTTGATTCTTGGCCTCCATGTTGGCTTGATTGTACCATGTTTTCACTGGGCCCCATGCTTTCACAATACATCCCTGCCCTTTTAGGCCCATTGGTGTCAAAAGGGATCATTAGATTGTTAGCCTCCATTGGGTCACAATGGATCCTTGCTTCTCTTAACCTCTGTGCTGTCACAATGCATCCCATGCCCTTTTAGGCCACTTGATGTCACAATGAACCATTTGATTCTTGGCCTCCATGGTGGCATAATAGATCCTTGCTTCTATTGGTCCCCGTGCTGTAACAATCCATCCCTGGCCCTTTTTATACCCCCTGGTGTCACAAGGGATCATTAGATTGTTAGCCTGCATTGGGTCACAATGGTTCCTTGCTTCTCTTAACCCCTGTGGTGTCACAATGCATCCCATGCCCTTTTAGGCCACTTGATGTCACAATGAATCATTTGATTCTTGGCCTCCATGGTGGCGTAATTGTACCAGGTTTTAATTGGACCCCATGCTTTCACAATACATGCCTGCCCCTTTTAGGCCCATTGGTGTCACAAGGGATCATTAGATTGTTAGCCTCCATTGGGTCATAATGGATCCTTGCTTCTCTTAACCCCTGTGCTGTCACAATGCATCCCATGCCCTTTTAGGCCACTTGGTCTTACAATGAACCATTTGATTCTTGGCCTCCATGGTGGCATAATAGATCCTTGCTTCTATTGGTCCCCGTGCTGTAACAATCCATCCCTGATCCTTTTAGGCCCATTGGTGTCACTAGGGATCATTAGATTGTTAGCCTCCATTGGGTCACAATGGATCCTTGCTTCTCTTAACCTCTGTGGTGTCACAATGCATTCCAAGCCCTTTTAGGCCACTTGGTCTTACAATGAACCATTTGATTCTTGGCCTTCATGGTGTCATAATGGTTCCTTGCTTCCATAGGTCCCCATGCTGTCAGAGTCCATCCGTGGCCCTTTTGCGCCCCCTGGTGTCACAAGGGATTCTTAGATTGTTAGCCTGCATTGGGTAACAATGGTTCCTTGGTTCTCTTAACACCTGTGGTGTCACAATGCATCCCATGCCCTTTTAGGCCACTTGATGTCACAATGAATCATTTGATTCTTGGCCTCCATGGTGGCGAAATTGTACCATGTTTTCACTGGGCCCCATGCTTTCACAATACATCCCTGCCCCTTTTACGCCCATTGGTGTCAAAAGGGATTATTAGATTGTTAGCCTCCATTGGGTCACAATGGATCCTTGCTTCTCTTAACCCCTGTGCTGTCACAATGCATCCCATGCCCTTTTAGGCCACTTGATGTCACAATGAATCATTTGATTCTTGGCCTCCACGGTGGCATAATAGATCCTTGCTTCTATTGGTCCCCGTGCTGTAACAATCCATCCCTGGCCCTTTTTATACCCCCTGGTGCCACAAGGGATCATTAGATTGTTAGCCTGCATTGGGTCACAATGGTTCCTTGCTTCTCTTAACCTCTGTGGTGTCACAATGCATTCCAAGCCCTTTTAGGCCACTTGGTCTTACAATGAACCATTTGATTCTTGGCCTTCATGGTGTCATAATGGTTCCTTGCTTCTATAGGTCCCCATGCTGTCAAGGTTCATCCGTGGTCATTTTTCGCCCCCTGGTGTCAAAAGGGATTCTTAGATTGTTAGCCTTCATTGGGTTACAATGGTGCCTTGCTTCTCTTAACCCCTGTGGTGTCACAATGCATCCCATGCCCTTTTAGGCCACTTGATGTCACAATGAATCATTTGATTCTTGGCCTCCATGGTGGCATAATTGTACCAGGTTTTACTGGGGCCCCATGCTTTCACAATTCATCCTTGGCCCTTTAAGGCCCATTGGTGTCACAAGGGATCATTAGATTGTTAGCCTGCATGGGGTCACAATGGTTCCTTGCTTCTCTTAACCTCTGTGGTGTCACAATGCATTCCAAGCCCTTTTAGGCCACTTGGTCTTACAATGAACCATTTGATTCTTGGCCTTCATGGTGTCATAATGGTTCCTTGCTTCTATAGGTCCCCATGCTGTCACGGTTCATCCGTGGTCCTTTTGCGCCCCCTGGTGTCAAAAGGGATTCTTAGATTGTTAGCCTACATTGGGTCACAATGGTTCCTTGCTTCTCTTAACCCCTGTGGTGTCACAATGCATCCCATGCCCTTTTAGGCCACTTGATGTCACAATGAATCATTTGATTCTTGGCCTCCATGGTGGCATAATAGATCCTTGCTTCTATTGGTCCCCGTGTTGTAACAATTCATCCCTGCCCCTTTTAGGCCCATTGGTGTCACAAGGGATCATTAGATTGTTAGCCTGCATTGGGTCACAATGGTTCCTTGCTTCTCTTAACCTCTGTGGTGTCACAATGCATCCCATGCCCTTTTAGGCCACTTGATGTCACAATGAATCATTTGATTCTTGGCCTCCATGGTGGCATAATAGATCCTTGCTTCTATTGGTCCCCGTGCTGTAACAATCCATCCCTGGCCCTTTTTATACCCCCCGGTGCCACAAGGGATCATTAGATTGTTAGCCTGCATTGGGTCACAATGGTTCCTTGCTTCCCTTAACCTCTGTGCTGTCACAATGCATTCCAAGCCCTTTTAGGCCACTTGATGTCACAATGAACCATTTGATTCTTGGCCTTCATGGTGTCATAATGGTTCCTTGCTTCTATAGGTCCCCATGCTGTCAGAGTTCATCCGTGGTCCTTTTGCGCCCCCTGGTGTCACAAGGGATTCTTAGATTGTTAGCCTGCATTGGGTAACAATGGTTCCTTGGTTCTCTTAACACCTGTGGTGTCACAATGCATCCCATGCCCTTTTAGGCCACTTGATGTCACAATGAATCATTTGATTCTTGGCCTCCATGTTGGCTTGATTGTACCATGTTTTCACTGGGCCCCATGCTTTCACAATACATCCCTGACCCTTTTAGGCCCATTGGTGTCAAAAGGGATCCTTAGATTGTTAGCCTCAATTGGGTGACAATGGATCCTTGCTTCTCTTAACCCCTGTGCTGTCACAATGCATCCCATGCCCTTTTAGGCCACTTGATGTCACAATGAATCATTTGATTCTTGGCCTCCACGGTGGCATAATAGATCCTTGCTTCTATTGGTCCCCGTGCTGTAACAATCCATCCCTGGCCCTTTTTATACCCCCTGGTGCCACAAGGGATCATTACATTGTTAGCCTGCATAGGGTCACAATGGTTCCTTGCTTCTCTTAACCTCTGTGGTGTCACAATGCATTCCAAGCCCTTTTAGGCCACTTGATGTCACAATGAACCATTTGATTCTTGGCCTTCATGGTGTCATAATGGTTCCTTGCTTCTATAGGTCCCCATGCTGTCAGAGTTCATCCGTGGTCATTTTGCGCCCCCTTGTGCCACAAGGGATTCTTAGATTGTTAGCCTGCATTGGGTCACAATGGTTCCTTGCTTCTCTTAACCCCTGTGGTGTCACAATGCATCCCATGCCCTTTTAGGCCACTTGATGTCACAATGAATCATTTGATTCTTGGCCTCCATGGTGGCGAAATTGTACCAGGTTTTAATTGGGCCCCATGCTTTCACAATACATCCCTGCCCTTTAAGGCCCATTGGTGTCAAAAGGGATCATTAGATTGTTAGCCTCCATTGGGTCACAATGGATCCTTGCTTCTCTTAACCTCTGTGCTGTCACAATGCATTCCAAGCCCTTTTAGGCCACTTGATGTCACAATGAACCATTTGATTCTTGGCCTTCATGGTGTCATAATGGTTCCTTGTTTCTATAGGTCCCCATGCTGTCAGAGTTCATCCGTGGTCCTTTTGCACCCCCTGGTGTCAAAAGGGATTCTTAGATTGTTAGCCTGCATTGGGTTGCAATGGTGCCTTGCTTCTCTTAACCCCTGTGGTGTCACAATGCATCCCATGCCCTTTTAGGCCACTTGATGTCACAATGAATCATTTGATTCTTGGCCTCCATGGTGGCGAAATTGTACCAGGTTTTAATTGGGCCCCATGCTTTCACAATACATCCCTGCCCTTTTAGGCCCATTGGTGTCAAAAGGGATCATTAGATTGTTAGCCTCCATTGGGTCACAATGGATCCTTGCTTCTCTTAACCTCTGTGGTGTCACAATGCATCCCATGCCCTTTTAGGCCACTTGATGTCACAATGAATTATTTGATTCTTGGCCTCCATGGTGGCATAATAGATCCTTGCTTCTATTGGTCCCCGTGCTGTAACAATCCATCCCTGGCCCTTTTAGGCCCATTGGTGTCACTAGGGATCATTAGATTGTTAGCCTCCATTGGGTCACAATGGATCCTTGCTTCTCTTAACCTCTGTGGTGTCACAATGCATTCCAAGCCCTTTTAGGCCACTTGGTCTTACAATGAACCATTTGATTCTTGGCCTTCATGGTATCATAATGGTTCCTTGCTTCCATAGGTCCCCATGCTGTCAGAGTCCATCCGTGGCCCTTTTGCGCCCCCTGGTGTCACAAGGGATTCTTAGATTGTTAGCCTGCATTGGGTAACAATGGTTCCTTGGTTCTCTTAACCCCTGTGGTGTCACAATGCATCCCATGCCCTTTTAGGCCACTTGATGTCACAATGAATCATTTGATTCTTGGCCTCCATGGTGGCGAAATTGTACCATGTTTTCACTGGGCCCCATGCTTTCACAATACATCCCTGCCCCTTTTAGGCCCATTGGTGTCAAAAGGGATTATTAGATTATTAGCCTCCATTGGGTCACAATGGATCCTTGCTTCTCTTAACCCCTGTGGTGTCACAATGCATCCCATGCCCTTTTAGGCCACTTGATGTCACAATGAATCATTTGATTCTTGGCCTCCACGGTGGCATAATTGATCCTTGCTTCTATTGGTCCCCGTGCTGTAACAATCCATCCCTGGCCCTTTTTATACCCCCTGGTGCCACAAGGGATCATTAGATTGTTAGCCTGCATTGGGTCACAATGGTTCCTTGATTCTCTTAACCTCTGTGGTGTCACAATGCATCCCATGCCCTTTTAGGCCACTTGGTCTTACAATGAACCATTTGATTCTTGGCCTTCATGGTGTCATAATGGTTCCTTGCTTCCATAGGTCCCCATGCTGTCAGAGTCCATCCGTGGTCCTTTTGCGCCCCCTGGTGTCAAAAGGGATTCTTAGATTGTTAGCCTGCATTGTGTTACAATGGTGCCTTGCTTCTCTTAACCCCTGTGGTGTCACAATGCATCCCATGCCCTTTTAGGCCACTTGATGTCACAATGAATCATTTGATTCTTGGCCTCCATGTTGGCTTGATTGTACCATGTTTTCACTGGGCCCCATGCTTTCACAATACATCCCTGACCCTTTTAGGCCCATTGGTGTCAAAAGGGATCCTTAGATTGTAAGCCTCAATTGGGTCACAATGGATCCTTGCTTCTCTTAACCCCTGTGGTGTCACAATGCATCCCATGCCCTTTTAGGCCACTTGATGTCACAATGAATCATTTGATTCTTGGCCTCCACGGTGGCATAATTGATCCTTGCTTCTATTGGTCCCCGTGCTGTAACAATCCATCCCTGGCCCTTTTTATACCCCCTGGTGCCACAAGGGATCATTAGATTGTTAGCCTGCATTGGGTCACAATGGTTCCTTGATTCTCTTAACCTCTGTGGTGTCACAATGCATCCCATGCCCTTTTAGGCCACTTGGTCTTACAATGAACCATTTGATTCTTGGCCTTCATGGTGTCATAATGGTTCCTTGCTTCTATAGGTCCCCATGCTGTCAGAGTTCATCCGTGGTCCTTTTGCGCCCCCTGGTGTCAAAAGGGATTCTTAGATTGTTAGCCTCCATTGGGTTACAATGGTGCCTTGCTTCTCTTAACCCCTGTGGTGTCACAATGCATCCCATGCCCTTTTAGGCCACTTGATGTCACAATGAATCATTTGATTCTTGGCCTCCATGTTGGCTTGATTGTACCATGTTTTCACTGGGCCCCATGCTTTCACAATACATCCCTGACCCTTTTAGGCCCATTGGTGTCAAAAGGGATCCTTAGATTGTTAGCCTCAATTGGGTGACAATGGATCCTTGCTTCTCTTAACCCCTGTGCTGTCACAATGCATCCCATGCCCTTTTAGGCCACTTGATGTCACAATGAATCATTTGATTCTTGGCCTCCACGGTGGCATAATAGATCCTTGCTTCTATTGGTCCCCGTGCTGTAACAATCCATCCCTGGCCCTTTTTATACCCCCCGGTGCCACAAGGGATCATTAGATTGTTAGCCTGCATAGGGTCACAATGGTTCCTTGCTTCTCTTAACCTCTGTGGTGTCACAATGCATTCCAAGCCCTTTTAGGCCACTTGATGTCACAATGAACCATTTGATTCTTGGCCTTCATGGTGTCATAATGGTTCCTTGCTTCTATAGGTCCCCATGCTGTCAGAGTTCATCCGTGGTCATTTTGCGCCCCCTTGTGCCACAAGGGATTCTTAGATTGTTAGCCTGCATTGGGTCACAATGGTTCCTTGCTTCTCTTAACCCCTGTGGTGTCACAATGCATCCCATGCCCTTTTAGGCCACTTGATGTCACAATGAATCATTTGATTCTTGGCCTCCATGGTGGCGAAATTGTACCAGGTTTTAATTGGGCCCCATGCTTTCACAATACATCCCTGCCCTTTAAGGCCCATTGGTGTCACAAGGGATCATTAGATTGTTAGCCTCCATTGGGTCACAATGGATCCTTGCTTCCCTTAACCTCTGTGGTGTCACAATGCATCCCATGCCCTTTTAGGCCACTTGATGTCACAATGAATTATTTGATTCTTGGCCTCCATGGTGGCATAATAGATCCTTGCTTCTATTGGTCCCCGTGCTGTAACAATCCATCCCTGGCACTTTTTATACCCCCTGGTGTCACAAGGGATCATTAGATTGTTAGCCTGCATTGGGTCACAATGGTTCCTTGCTTCTCTTAACCTCTGTGCTGTCACAATGCATCCCATGCCCTTTTAGGCCACTTGATGTCACAATGAATCATTTGATTCTTGGCCTCCATGGTGGCATAATAGATCCTTGCTTCTATTGGTCCCCGTGTTGTAACAATTCATCCCTGCCCCTTTTAGGCCCATTGGTGTCACAAGGGATCATTAGATTGTTAGCCTGCATTGGGTCACAATGGTTCCTTGCTTCTCTTAACCTCTGTGGTGTCACAATGCATCCCATGCCCTTTTAGGCCACTTGATGTCACAATGAATCATTTGATTCTTGGCCTCCATGGTGGCATAATAGATCCTTGCTTCTATTGGTCCCCGTGCTGTAACAATCCATCCCTGGCCCTTTTTATACCCCCCGGTGCCACAAGGGATCATTAGATTGTTAGCCTGCATTGGGTCACAATGGTTCCTTGCTTCTCTTAACCTCTGTGCTGTCACAATGCATTCCAAGCCCTTTTAGGCCACTTGATGTCACAATGAACCATTTGATTCTTGGCCTTCATGGTGTCATAATGGTTCCTTGCTTCTATAGGTCCCCATGCTGTCAGAGTTCATCCGTGGTCCTTTTGCGCCACCTGGTTTCAAAAGGGATTCTTAGATTGTTAGCCTGCATTGGGTCACAATGGTTCCTTGCTTCTCTTAACCCCTGTGGTGTCACAATGCATCCCATGCCCTTTTAGGCCACTTGATGTCACAATGAATCATTTGATTCTTGGCCTCCATGGTGGCATAATTGTACCAGGTTTTACTGGGGCCCCATGCTTTCACAATTCATCCCTGGCCCTTTTAGGCCCATTGGTGTCACAAGGGATCATTAGATTGTTAGCCTGCATTGGGTCACAATGGTTCCTTGCTTCTCTTAACCTCTGTGGTGTCACAATGCATCCCATGCCCTTTTAGGCCTCTTGGTCTTACAATGAACCATTTGATTCTTGGCCTTCATGGTGTCATAATGGTTCCTTGCTTCTATAGGTCCCCATGCTGTCAAGGTTCATCCGTGGTCATTTTGGGCCCCCTGGTGTCAAAAGGGATTCTTAGATTGTTAGCCTGCATTGGGTCACAATGGTTCCTTGCTTCTCTTAACCCCTGTGGTGTCACAATGCATCCCATGCCCTTTTAGGCCACTTGATGTCACAATGAATCATTTGATTCTTGGCCTCCATGGTGTCATAATGGTTGCTTGTTTCTATTGGTCCCCATGCTGTCACAATTCATCCCTGGCCCTTTTACGCCCCCTGGTGTCAAATGGAATCCTGGGATTATTAGCCTCCATTGGGTCACAATGGATCCTTGCTTCTCTTAACCCCTGTGGTGTCACAATGCATCCCATGCCCTTTTAGGCCACTTGATGTCACAATGAATCATTTGATTCTTGGCCTCCACGGTGGCATAATTGATCCTTGCTTCTATTGGTCCCCGTGCTGTAACAATCCATCCCTGGCCCTTTTTATACCCCCTGGTGCCACAAGGGATCATTAGATTGTTAGCCTGCATAGGGTCACAATGGTTCCTTGCTTCTCTTAACCTCTGTGGTGTCACAATGCATCCCATGCCCTTTTAGGCCACTTGGTCTTACAATGAACCATTTGATTCTTGGCCTTCATGGTGTCATAATGGTTCCTTGCTTCTATAGGTCCCCATGCTGTCAGAGTTCATCCGTGGTCCTTTTGCGCCACCTGGTTTCAAAAGGGATTCATAGATTGTTAGCCTGCATTGGGTCACAATGGTTCCTTGCTTCTCTTAACCCCTGTGGTGTCACAATGCATCCCATGCCCTTTTAGGCCACTTGATGTCACAATGAATCATTTGATTCTTGGCCTCCATGGTGGCTTGATTGTACCATGTTTTCACTGGGCCCCATGCTTTCACAATACATCCCTGCCCCTTTTACGCCCATTGGTGTCAAAAGGGATTATTAGATTGTTAGCCTCCATTGGGTCACAATGGATCCTTGCTTCTCTTAACCCCTGTGCTGTCACAATGCATCCCATGCCCTTTTAGGCCACTTGATGTCACAATGAATCATTTGATTCTTGGCCTGCACGGTGGCATAATAGATCCTTGCTTCTATTGGTCCCCGTGCTGTAACAATCCATCCCTGGCCCTTTTTATACCCCCCGGTGCCACAAGGGATCATTAGATTGTTAGCCTGCATTGGGTCACAATGGTTCCTTGCTTCTCTTAACCTCTGTGGTGTCACAATGCATTCCAAGCCCTTTTAGGCCACTTGATGTCACAATGAACCATTTGATTCTTGGCCTTCATGGTGTCATAATGGTTCCTTGCTTCTATAGGTCCCCATGCTGTCAGAGTTCATCCGTGGTCCTTTTGCGCCCCCTGGTGTCAAAAGGGATTCTTAGATTGTTAGCCTGCATTGGGTTACAATGGTGCCTTGGTTCTCTTAACCCCTGTGGTGTCACAATGCATCCCATGCCCTTTTAGGCCACTTGATGTCACAATGAATCATTTGATTCTTGGCCTCCATGTTGGCTTGATTGTACCATGTTTTCACTGGGCCCCATGCTTTCACAATCCATCCCTGACCCTTTTAGGCCCATTGGTGTCAAAAGGGATCCTTAGATTGTTAGCCTCAATTGGGTGACAATGGATCCTTGCTTTTCTTAACCTCTGTGGTGTCACAATGCATTCCAAGCCCTTTTAGGCCACTTGATGTCACAATGAACCATTTGATTCTTGGCCGTCATGGTGTCATAATCGTTCCTTGCTTCTATAGGTCCCCATGCTGTCAGAGTTCATCCGTGGTCATTTTGCGCCCCCTTGTGCCACAAGGGATTCTTAGATTGTTAGCCTGCATTGGGTCACAATGGTTCCTTGCTTCTCTTAACCCCTGTGGTGTCACAATGCATCCCATGCCCTTTTAGGCCACTTGATGTCACAATGAATCATTTGATTCTTGGCCTCCATGGTGGCGAAATTGTACCAGGTTTTAATTGGGCCCCATGCTTTCACAATACATCCCTGCCCTTTTAGGCCCATTGGTGTCAAAAGGGATCATTAGATTGTTAGCCTCCATTGGGTCACAATGGATCCTTGCTTCTCTTAACGCCTGTGCTGTCACAATGCATCCCATGCCCTTTTAGGCCACTTGATGTCACAATGAATTATTTGATTCTTGGCCTCCATGGTGGCATAATAGATCCTTGCTTCTATTGGTCCCCGTGCTGTAACAATCCATCCCTGGGCCTTTTTATACCCCCTGGTGTCACAAGGGATCATTAGATTGTTAGCCTGCATTGGGTCACAATGGTTCCTTGCTTCTCTTAACCTCTGTGCTGTCACAATGCATCCCATGCCCTTTTAGGCCACTTGATGTCACAATGAATCATTTGATTCTTGGCCTCCATGGTGGCATAATAGATCCTTGCTTCTATTGGTCCCCGTGTTGTAACAATTCATCCCTGCCCCTTTTAGGCCCATTGGTGTCACAAGGGATCATTAGATTGTTAGCCTGCATTGGGTCACAATGGTTCCTTGCTTCTCTTAACCTCTGTGGTGTCACAATGCATCCCATGCCCTTTTAGGCCACTTGATGTCACAATGAATCATTTGATTCTTGGCCTTCATGGTGTCATAATGGTTCCTTGCTTCTATAGGTCCCCATGCTGTCAGAGTTCATCCGTGGTCCTTTTGCGCCACCTGGTTTCAAAAGGGATTCTTAGATTGTTAGCCTGCATTGGGTCACAATGGTTCCTTGCTTCTCGTAACCCCTGTGGTGTCACAATGCATCCCATGCCCTTTTAGGCCACTTGATGTCACAATGAATCATTTGATTCTTGGCCTCCATGGTGGCATAACTGTACCAGGTTTTACTGGGGCCCCATGCTTTCACAATTCATCCCTGGCCCTTTTAGGCCCATTGGTGTCACAAGGGATCATTAGATTGTTAGCCTGCATTGGGTCACAATGGTTCCTTGCTTCTCTTAACCTCTGTGGTGTCACAATGCATTCCAAGCCCTTTTAGGCCACTTGGTCTTACAATGAACCATTTGATTCTTGGCCTTCATGGTGTCATAATGGTTCCTTGCTTCTATAGGTCCCCATGCTGTCAAGGTTCATCCGTGGTCCTTTTGCGCCCCCTGTTGTCAAAAGGGATTCTTAGATTGTTAGCCTGCATTGGGTCACAATGGTTCCTTGCTTCTCTTAACCCCTGTGCTGTCACAATGCATCCCATGCCCTTTTAGGCCACTTGATGTCACAATGAATCATTTGATTCTTGGCCTCCATGGTGTCATAATGGTTCCTTGTTTCTATTGGTCCCCATGCTGTCACAATTCATCCCTGGCCCTTTTACGCCCCCTGGTGTCAAA
Organism: Cinclus cinclus; assembly: GCF_963662255.1. Lineage (NCBI taxonomy): Eukaryota > Metazoa > Chordata > Aves > Passeriformes > Cinclidae > Cinclus > Cinclus cinclus. Next base: position 757,761 of record NW_026912047.1, read on the forward strand.
TGGAATCCTGGGATTATTAGCCTCCATTGGGTCACAATGGATCCTTGCTTCTCTTAACCCCTGTGGTGTCACAATGCATCCCATGCCCTTTTAGGCCACTTGATGTCACAATGAATCATTTGATTCTTGGCCTCCACGGTGGCATAATTGATCCTTGCTTCTATTGGTCCCCGTGCTGCATCAATCCATCCCTGGCCCTTTTTATACCCCCTGGTGCCACAAGGGATCATTAGATTGTTAGCCTGCATTGGGTCACAATGGTTCCTTGCTTCTCTTAACCTCTGTGGTGTCACAATGCATTCCAAGCCCTTTTAGGCCACTTGGTCTTACAATGAACCATTTGATTCTTGGCCTTCATGGTGTCATAATGGTTCCTTGCTTCCAGAGGTCCCCATGCTGTCAGAGTCCATCCGTGGCCCTTTTGCGCCCCCTGGTGTCACAAGGGATTCTTAGATTGTTAGCCTGCATTGGGTAACAATGGTTCCTTGGTTCTCTTAACCCCTGTGGTGTCACAATGCATCCCATGCCCTTTTAGGCCACTTGATGTCACAATGAATCATTTGATTCTTGGCCTCCACGGTGGCATAATAGATCCTTGCTTCTATTGGTCCCCGTGCTGTAACAATCCATCCCTGGCCCTTTTTATAACCCCTGGTGCCACAAGGGATCATTAGATTGTTAGCCTGCATTGGGTCACAATGGTTCCTGGCTTCTCTTAACCTCTGTGGTGTCAGAATGCATTCCAAGCCCTTTTAGGCCACTTGGTCTTACAATGAACCATTTGATTCTTGGCCTTCATGGTGTCATAATGGTTCCTTGCTTCTATATGTCCCCATGATGTCAGAGTTCATCCATGGTCCTTTTTCGCCCCCTGGTGTCAAAAGGGATTCTTAGATTGATAGCCTTCATTGGGTTACAATGGTGCCTTGCTTCTCTTAACCCCTGTGGTGTCACAATGCATCCCATGCCCTTTTAGGCCACTTGATGTCACAATGAATCATTTGATTCTTGGCCTCCATGGTGGCATAATTGTACCAGGTTTTACTGGGGCCCCATGCTTTCACAATTCATCCCTGGCCCTTTTAGGCCCATTGGTGTCACAAGGGATCATTAGATTGTTAGCCTGCATTGGGTCACAATGGTTCCTTGCTTCTCTTAACCTCTGTGGTGTCACAATGCATTCCAAGCCCTTTTAGGACACTTGGTCTTACAATGAACCATTTGATTCTTGGCCTTCATGGTGTCATAATGGTTCCTTGCTTCTATAGGTCCCCATGCTGTCAAGGTTCATCCGTGGTCATTTTGCGCCCCCTGGTGTCAAAAGGGATTCTTAGATTGTTAGCCTACATTGGGTCACAATGGTTCCTTGCTTCTCTTAACCTCTGTGCTGTCACAATGCATCCCATGCCCTTTTAGGCCACTTGATGTCACAATGAATCATTTGATTCTTGGCCTCCATGGTGGCATAATTGTACCAGGTTTTACTTGGGCCCCATGCTTTCACAATTGATCCCTGCCCCTTTTAGGCCCCCTGGTGTCACAAGGGATCATTAGATTGTTAGCCGGCATTGGGTCACAATGGTTCCTTGCTTCTCTTAACTCCTGTGGTGTCACAATGCATCCCATGCCCTTTTAGGCCACTTGATGTCACAATGAATCATTTGATTCTTGGCCTCCATGGTGTCATAATGGTTCCTTGTTTCTCTTGGGGCCCATGCTGTCACAATTCATCCCTGGCCCTTTTACGCCCCCGGGTGTCAAATGGGATCCTGGGAATATTAGCCTCCATTGGGTCACAATGGATCCTTGCTTCTCTTAACCCCTGTGCTGTCACAATGCATCCCATGCCCTTTTAGGCCACTTGATGTCACAATGAATCATTTGATTCTTGGCCTCCATGGTGGCATAACAGATCCTTGCTTCTATTGGTCCCCGTGCTGTAACAATCCATCCCTGGCCCTTTTTATACACCCTGGTGCCACAAGGGATCATTAGATTGTTAGCCTGCATTGGGTCACAATGGTTCCTTGCTTCTCTTAACCTCTGTGGTGTCACAATGCATTCCAAGCCCTTTTAGGCCACTTGGTCTTACAATGAACCAGTCGATTATTGGCCTTCATGGTGTCATTATGGTTCCTTGTTTCTATAGGTCCGCATGCTGTCAGAGTTCATCCGTGGTCCTTTTGCGCCCCCTGGTGTCAAAAGGGATTCTTAGATTGTTAGCCTGCATTGGGTCACAATGGTTCCTTGCTTCTCTTAACCCCTGTGGTGTCACAATGCATCCCATGCCCTTTTAGGCCACTTGATGTCACAATGAATCATTTGATTCTTGGCCTCCATGGTGGCATAATTGTACCAGGTTTTACTTGGGCCCCATGCTTTCACAATTGATCCCTGCCCCTTTTAGGCCCCCTGGTGTCACAAGGGATCATTAGATTGTTAGCCGGCATTGGGTCACAATGGTTCCTTGCTTCTCTTAACCTCTGTGGTGTCACAATGCATCCCATGCCCTTTTAGGCCACTTGATGTCACAATGAATCATTTGATTCTTGGCCTCCATGGTGTCATAATGGTTCCTTGTTTCTATTGGGCCCCATGCTGTCACAATTCATCCCTGGCCCTTTTACGCCCCCTGGTGTCAAATGGGATCCTGGGAATATTAGCCTCCATTGGGTCACAATGGTTCCTTGCTTCTCTTAACCCCTGTGCTGTCACAATGCATCCCATGCCCTTTTAGGCCACTTGATGTCACAATGAATCATTTGATTCTTGGCCTCCATGGTGGCAGAATTGTACCAGGTTTTACTTGGGCCCTGTGCTTTCACAATTAATCTCTGCCCCTTTTAGGCCCATTGGTGTCACAAGGGATCATTAGATTGTTAGCCGGCATTGGGTCACAATGGTTCCTTGCTTCTCTTATCCTCTGTGGTGTCACAATGCATCCCATGCCCTTTTAGGCCACTTGATGTCACAATGAATCATTTGATTCTTGGCCTCCATGGTGTCATAATGGTTCCTTGTTTCTATTGGTCCCCGTGTTGTAACAATTCATCCCTGGCCCTTTTACGCCCCCTGGTGTCAAATGGGATCCTGGGATTATTAGCCTCCATTGGGTCACAATGGATCCTTGCTTCTCTTAACCCCTGTGCTTTCACAATGCATCCCATGCCCTTTTAGGCCACTTGATGTCACAATGAATCATTTGATTCTTGGCCTCCACGGTGGCATAATAGATCCTTGCTTCTATTGGTCCCCGTGCTGTAACAATCCATCCCTGGCCCTTTTTATACCCCCCGGTGCCACAAGGGATCATTAGATTGTTAGCCTGCATTGGGTCACAATGGTTCCTTGCTTCTCTTAACCTCTGTGCTGTCACAATGCATTCCAAGCCCTTTTAGGCCACTTGATGTCACAATGAACCATTTGATTCTTGGCCTTCATGGTGTCATAATGGTTCCTTGCTTCTATAGGTCCCCATGCTGTCAGAGTTCATCCGTGGTCCTTTTGCGCCCCCTGGTGTCAAAAGGGATTCTTAGATTGTTAGCCTGCATTGGGTTACAATGGTGCCTTGCTTCTCTTAACCCCTGTGGTGTCACAATGCATCCCATGCCCTTTTAGGCCACTTGATGTCACAATGAATCATTTGATTCTTGGCCTCCATGGTGGCGAAATTGTACCAGGTTTTAATTGGGCCCCATGCTTTCACAATACATCCCTGCCCTTTTAGGCCCATTGGTGTCAAAAGGGATCATTAGATTGTTAGCCTCCATTGGGTCACAATGGATCCTTGCTTCTCTTAACCTCTGTGGTGTCACAATGCATCCCATGCCCTTTTAGGCCACTTGATGTCACAATGAATTATTTGATTCTTGGCCTCCATGGTGGCATAATAGATCCTTGCTTCTATTGGTCCCCGTGCTGTAACAATCCATCCCTGGCCCTTTTTATACCCCCTGGTGTCACAAGGGATCATTAGATTGTTAGCCTGCATTGGGTCACAATGGTTCCTTGCTTCTCTTAACCTCTGTGCTGTCACAATGCATTCCAAGCCCTTTTAGGCCACTTGGTCTTACAATGAACCATTTGATTCTTGGCCTTCATGGTGTCATAATGGTTCCTTGCTTCTATAGGTCCCCATGCTGTCAGAGTTCATCCGTGGTCCTTTTGCGCCACCTGGTTTCAAAAGGGATTCTTAGATTGTTAGCCTGCATTGGGTTACAATGGTGCCTTGCTTCTCTTAACCCCTGTGGTGTCACAATGCATCCCATGCCCTTTTAGGCCACTTGATGTCACAATGAATCATTTGATTCTTGGCCTCCATGTTGGCTTGATTGTACCATGTTTTCACTGGGCCCCATGCTTTCACAATTCATCCCTGGCCCTTTTAGGCCCATTGGTGTCACAAGGGATCATTAGATTGTTAGCCTGCATTGGGTCACAATGGTTCCTTGCTTCTCTTAACCTCTGTGGTGTCACAATGCATTCCAAGCCCTTTTAGGCCACTTGGTCTTACAATGAACCATTTGATTCTTGGCCTTCATGGTGTCATAATGGTTCCTTGCTTCTATAGGTCCCCATGCTGTCAAGGTACATCCGTGGTCATTTTGCGCCCCCTGGTGTCAAAAGGGATTCTTAGATTGTTAGCCTGCATTGGGTCACAATGGTTCCTTGCTTCTCTTAACCCCTGTGGTGTCACAATGCATCCCATGCCCTTTTAGGCCACTTGATGTCACAATGAATCATTTGATTCTTGGCCTCCATGGTGTCATAATGGTTCCTTGTTTCTATTGGTCCCCATGCTGTCACAATTCATCCCTGGCCCTTTTACGCCCCCTGGTGTCAAATGGAATCCTGGGATTATTAGCCTCCATTGGGTCACAATGGATCCTTGCTTCTCTTAACCCCTGTGGTGTCACAATGCATCCCATGCCCTTTTAGGACACTTGATGTCACAATGAATTATTTGATTCTTGGCCTCCACGGTGGCATAATTGATCCTTGCTTCTATTGGTCCCCGTGCTGTAACAATCCATCCCTGGCCCTTTTTATACCCCCTGGTGCCACAAGGGATCATTAGATTGTTAGCCTGCATTGGGTCACAATGGTTCCTTGATTCTCTTAACCTCTGTGGTGTCACAATGCATCCCATGCCCTTTTAGGCCACTTGATGTCACAATGAATCATTTGATTCTTGGCCTTCATGGTGTCATAATGGTTCCTTGCTTCTATAGGTCCCCATGCTGTCAGAGTTCATCCGTGGTCCTTTTGCGCCCCCTGGTGTCAAAAGGGATTCTTAGATTGTTAGCCTGCATTGGGTTACAATGGTGCCTTGCTTCTCTTAACCCCTGTGGTGTCACAATGCATCCCATGCCCTTTTAGGCCACTTGATGTCACAATGAATCATTTGATTCTTGGCCTCCATGTTGGCTTGATTGTACCATGTTTTCACTGGGCCCCATGCTTTCACAATACATCCCTGCCCTTTTAGGCCCATTGGTGTCAAAAGGGATCATTAGATTGTTAGCCTCCATTGGGTCACAATGGATCCTTGCTTCTCTTAACCTCTGTGCTGTCACAATGCATCCCATGCCCTTTTAGGCCACTTGATGTCACAATGAACCATTTGATTCTTGGCCTCCATGGTGGCATAATAGATCCTTGCTTCTATTGGTCCCCGTGCTGTAACAATCCATCCCTGGCCCTTTTTATACCCCCTGGTGTCACAAGGGATCATTAGATTGTTAGCCTGCATTGGGTCACAATGGTTCCTTGCTTCTCTTAACCCCTGTGGTGTCACAATGCATCCCATGCCCTTTTAGGCCACTTGATGTCACAATGAATCATTTGATTCTTGGCCTCCATGGTGGCGTAATTGTACCAGGTTTTAATTGGACCCCATGCTTTCACAATACATGCCTGCCCCTTTTAGGCCCATTGGTGTCACAAGGGATCATTAGATTGTTAGCCTCCATTGGGTCATAATGGATCCTTGCTTCTCTTAACCCCTGTGCTGTCACAATGCATCCCATGCCCTTTTAGGCCACTTGGTCTTACAATGAACCATTTGATTCTTGGCCTCCATGGTGGCATAATAGATCCTTGCTTCTATTGGTCCCCGTGCTGTAACAATCCATCCCTGATCCTTTTAGGCCCATTGGTGTCACTAGGGATCATTAGATTGTTAGCCTCCATTGGGTCACAATGGATCCTTGCTTCTCTTAACCTCTGTGGTGTCACAATGCATTCCAAGCCCTTTTAGGCCACTTGGTCTTACAATGAACCATTTGATTCTTGGCCTTCATGGTGTCATAATGGTTCCTTGCTTCCATAGGTCCCCATGCTGTCAGAGTCCATCCGTGGCCCTTTTGCGCCCCCTGGTGTCACAAGGGATTCTTAGATTGTTAGCCTGCATTGGGTAACAATGGTTCCTTGGTTCTCTTAACACCTGTGGTGTCACAATGCATCCCATGCCCTTTTAGGCCACTTGATGTCACAATGAATCATTTGATTCTTGGCCTCCATGGTGGCGAAATTGTACCATGTTTTCACTGGGCCCCATGCTTTCACAATACATCCCTGCCCCTTTTACGCCCATTGGTGTCAAAAGGGATTATTAGATTGTTAGCCTCCATTGGGTCACAATGGATCCTTGCTTCTCTTAACCCCTGTGCTGTCACAATGCATCCCATGCCCTTTTAGGCCACTTGATGTCACAATGAATCATTTGATTCTTGGCCTCCACGGTGGCATAATAGATCCTTGCTTCTATTGGTCCCCGTGCTGTAACAATCCATCCCTGGCCCTTTTTATACCCCCTGGTGCCACAAGGGATCATTAGATTGTTAGCCTGCATTGGGTCACAATGGTTCCTTGCTTCTCTTAACCTCTGTGGTGTCACAATGCATTCCAAGCCCTTTTAGGCCACTTGGTCTTACAATGAACCATTTGATTCTTGGCCTTCATGGTGTCATAATGGTTCCTTGCTTCTATAGGTCCCCATGCTGTCAAGGTTCATCCGTGGTCATTTTTCGCCCCCTGGTGTCAAAAGGGATTCTTAGATTGTTAGCCTTCATTGGGTTACAATGGTGCCTTGCTTCTCTTAACCCCTGTGGTGTCACAATGCATCCCATGCCCTTTTAGGCCACTTGATGTCACAATGAATCATTTGATTCTTGGCCTCCATGGTGGCATAATTGTACCAGGTTTTACTGGGGCCCCATGCTTTCACAATTCATCCTTGGCCCTTTAAGGCCCATTGGTGTCACAAGGGATCATTAGATTGTTAGCCTGCATGGGGTCACAATGGTTCCTTGCTTCTCTTAACCTCTGTGGTGTCACAATGCATTCCAAGCCCTTTTAGGCCACTTGGTCTTACAATGAACCATTTGATTCTTGGCCTTCATGGTGTCATAATGGTTCCTTGCTTCTATAGGTCCCCATGCTGTCACGGTTCATCCGTGGTCCTTTTGCGCCCCCTGGTGTCAAAAGGGATTCTTAGATTGTTAGCCTACATTGGGTCACAATGGTTCCTTGCTTCTCTTAACCCCTGTGGTGTCACAATGCATCCCATGCCCTTTTAGGCCACTTGATGTCACAATGAATCATTTGATTCTTGGCCTCCATGGTGGCATAATAGATCCTTGCTTCTATTGGTCCCCGTGTTGTAACAATTCATCCCTGCCCCTTTTAGGCCCATTGGTGTCACAAGGGATCATTAGATTGTTAGCCTGCATTGGGTCACAATGGTTCCTTGCTTCTCTTAACCTCTGTGGTGTCACAATGCATCCCATGCCCTTTTAGGCCACTTGATGTCACAATGAATCATTTGATTCTTGGCCTCCATGGTGGCATAATAGATCCTTGCTTCTATTGGTCCCCGTGCTGTAACAATCCATCCCTGGCCCTTTTTATACCCCCCGGTGCCACAAGGGATCATTAGATTGTTAGCCTGCATTGGGTCACAATGGTTCCTTGCTTCCCTTAACCTCTGTGCTGTCACAATGCATTCCAAGCCCTTTTAGGCCACTTGATGTCACAATGAACCATTTGATTCTTGGCCTTCATGGTGTCATAATGGTTCCTTGCTTCTATAGGTCCCCATGCTGTCAGAGTTCATCCGTGGTCCTTTTGCGCCCCCTGGTGTCACAAGGGATTCTTAGATTGTTAGCCTGCATTGGGTAACAATGGTTCCTTGGTTCTCTTAACACCTGTGGTGTCACAATGCATCCCATGCCCTTTTAGGCCACTTGATGTCACAATGAATCATTTGATTCTTGGCCTCCATGTTGGCTTGATTGTACCATGTTTTCACTGGGCCCCATGCTTTCACAATACATCCCTGACCCTTTTAGGCCCATTGGTGTCAAAAGGGATCCTTAGATTGTTAGCCTCAATTGGGTGACAATGGATCCTTGCTTCTCTTAACCCCTGTGCTGTCACAATGCATCCCATGCCCTTTTAGGCCACTTGATGTCACAATGAATCATTTGATTCTTGGCCTCCACGGTGGCATAATAGATCCTTGCTTCTATTGGTCCCCGTGCTGTAACAATCCATCCCTGGCCCTTTTTATACCCCCTGGTGCCACAAGGGATCATTACATTGTTAGCCTGCATAGGGTCACAATGGTTCCTTGCTTCTCTTAACCTCTGTGGTGTCACAATGCATTCCAAGCCCTTTTAGGCCACTTGATGTCACAATGAACCATTTGATTCTTGGCCTTCATGGTGTCATAATGGTTCCTTGCTTCTATAGGTCCCCATGCTGTCAGAGTTCATCCGTGGTCATTTTGCGCCCCCTTATGCCACAAGGGATTCTTAGATTGTTAGCCTGCATTGGGTCACAATGGTTCCTTGCTTCTCTTAACCCCTGTGGTGTCACAATGCATCCCATGCCCTTTTAGGCCACTTGATGTCACAATGAATCATTTGATTCTTGGCCTCCATGGTGGCGAAATTGTACCAGGTTTTAATTGGGCCCCATGCTTTCACAATACATCCCTGCCCTTTAAGGCCCATTGGTGTCAAAAGGGATCATTAGATTGTTAGCCTCCATTGGGTCACAATGGATCCTTGCTTCTCTTAACCTCTGTGCTGTCACAATGCATTCCAAGCCCTTTTAGGCCACTTGATGTCACAATGAACCATTTGATTCTTGGCCTTCATGGTGTCATAATGGTTCCTTGTTTCTATAGGTCCCCATGCTGTCAGAGTTCATCCGTGGTCCTTTTGCACCCCCTGGTGTCAAAAGGGATTCTTAGATTGTTAGCCTGCATTGGGTTGCAATGGTGCCTTGCTTCTCTTAACCCCTGTGGTGTCACAATGCATCCCATGCCCTTTTAGGCCACTTGATGTCACAATGAATCATTTGATTCTTGGCCTCCATGGTGGCGAAATTGTACCAGGTTTTAATTGGGCCCCATGCTTTCACAATACATCCCTGCCCTTTTAGGCCCATTGGTGTCAAAAGGGATCATTAGATTGTTAGCCTCCATTGGGTCACAATGGATCCTTGCTTCTCTTAACCTCTGTGGTGTCACAATGCATCCCATGCCCTTTTAGGCCACTTGATGTCACAATGAATTATTTGATTCTTGGCCTCCATGGTGGCATAATAGATCCTTGCTTCTATTGGTCCCCGTGCTGTAACAATCCATCCCTGGCCCTTTTAGGCCCATTGGTGTCACTAGGGATCCTTAGATTGTTAGCCTCAATTGGGTGAAAATGGATCCTTGCTTCTCTTAACCTCTGTGGTGTCACAATGCATTCCAAGCCCTTTTAGGCCACTTGGTCTTACAATGAACCATTTGATTCTTGGCCTTCATGGTATCATAATGGTTCCTTGCTTCCATAGGTCCCCATGCTGTCAGAGTCCATCCGTGGCCCTTTTGCGCCCCCTGGTGTCACAAGGGATTCTTAGATTGTTAGCCTGCATTGGGTAACAATGGTTCCTTGGTTCTCTTAACCCCTGTGGTGTCACAATGCATCCCATGCCCTTTTAGGCCACTTGATGTCACAATGAATCATTTGATTCTTGGCCTCCATGGTGGCGTAATTGTACCAGGTTTTAATTGGACCCCATGCTTTCACAATACATGCCTGCCCCTTTTAGGCCCATTGGTGTCACAAGGGATGATTAGATTGTTAGCCTCCATTGGGTCACAATGGATCCTTGCTTCTCTTAACCCCTGTGCTGTCACAATGCATCCCATGCCCTTTTAGGCCACTTGATGTCACAATGAATTATTTGATTCTTGGCCTCCATGGTGGCATAATAGATCCTTGCTTCTATTGGTCCCCGTGCTGTAACAATCCATCCCTGGCCCTTTTAGGCCCATTGGTGTCACTAGGGATCATTAGATTGTTAGCCTCCATTGGGTCACAATGGATCCTTGCTTCTCTTAACCTCTGTGGTGTCACAATGCATTCCAAGCCCTTTTAGGCCACTTGGTCTTACAATGAACCATTTGATTCTTGGCCTTCATGGTGTCATAATGGTTCCTTGCTTCCATAGGTCCCCATGCTGTCAGAGTCCATCCGTGGCCCTTTTGCGCCCCCTGGTGTCACAAGGGATTCTTAGATTGTTAGCCTGCATTGGGTCACAATGGTTCCTTGGTTCTCTTAACACCTGTGGTGTCACAATGCATCCCATGCCCTTTTAGGCCACTTGATGTCACAATGAATCATTTGATTCTTGGCCTCCATGGTGGCATAATAGATCCTTGCTTCTATTGGTCCCCGTGCTGTAACAATCCATCCCTGGCCCTTTTTATACCCCCCGGTGCCACAAGGGATCATTAGATTGTTAGCCTGCATTGGGTCACAATGGTTCCTTGCTTCTCTTAACCTCTGTGGTGTCACAATGCAGTCCAAGCCCTTTTAGGCCACTTGATGTCACAATGAACCATTTGATTCTTGGCCTTCATGGTGTCATAATGGTTCCTTGCTTCTATAGGTCCCCATGCTGTCAGAGTTCATCCGTGGTCCTTTTGCGCCCCCTGGTGTCAAAAGGGATTCTTAGATTGTTAGCCTGCATTGGGTCACAATGGTGCCTTGCTTCTCTTAACCCCTGTGGTGTCACAATGCATCCCATGCCCTTTTAGGCCACTTGATGTCACAATGAATCATTTGATTCTTGGCCTCCATGTTGGCTTGATTGTACCATGTTTTCACTGGGCCCCATGCTTTCACAATACATCCCTGACCCTTTTAGGCCCATTGGTGTCAAAAGGGATCCTTAGATTGTTAGCCTCAATTGGGTGACAATGGATCCTTGCTTCTCTTAACCCCTGTGCTGTCACAATGCATCCCATGCCCTTTTAGGCCACTTGATGTCACAATGAATCATTTGATTCTTGGCCTCCACGGTGGCATAATAGATCCTTGCTTCTATTGGTCCCCGTGCTGTAACAATCCATCCCTGGCCCTTTTTATACCCCCTGGTGCCACAAGGGATCATTAGATTGTTAGCCTGCATAGGGTCACAATGGTTCCTTGCTTCTCTTAACCTCTGTGGTGTCACAATGCATTCCAAGCCCTTTTAGGCCACTTGATGTCACAATGAACCATTTGATTCTTGGCCTTCATGGTGTCATAATGGTTCCTTGCTTCTATAGGTCCCCATGCTGTCAGAGTTCATCCGTGGTCATTTTGCGCCCCCTTGTGCCACAAGGGATTCTTAGATTGTTAGCCTGCATTGGGTCACAATGGTTCCTTGCTTCTCTTAACCCCTGTGGTGTCACAATGCATCCCATGCCCTTTTAGGCCACTTGATGTCACAATGAATCATTTGATTCTTGGCCTCCATGGTGGCGAAATTGTACCAGGTTTTAATTGGGCCCCATGCTTTCACAATACATCCCTGCCCTTTTAGGCCCATTGGTGTCAAAAGGGATCATTAGATTGTTAGCCTCCATTGGGTCACAATGGATCCTTGCTTCTCTTAACCTCTGTGCTGTCACAATGCATCCCATGCCCTTTTAGGCCACTTGATGTCACAATGAATTATTTGATTCTTGGCCTCCATGGTGACAAAATAGATCCTTGCTTCTATTGGTCCCCGTGCTGTAACAATCCATCCCTGGCCCTTTTTATACCCCCTGGTGTCACAAGGGATCATTAGATTGTTAGCCTGCATTGGGTCACAATGGTTCCTTGCTTCTCTTAACCCCTGTGGTGTCACAATGCATCCCATGCCCTTTTAGGCCACTTGATGTCACAATGAATCATTTGATTCTTGGCCTCCATGGTGGCGTAATTGTACCAGGTTTTAATTGGACCCCATGCTTTCACAATACATGCCTGCCCCTTTTAGGCCCATTGGTGTCACAAGGGATCATTAGATTGTTAGCCTCCATTGGGTCACAATGGATCCTTGCTTCTCTTAACCCCTGTGCTGTCACAATGCATCCCATGCCCTTTTAGGCCACTTGATGTCACAATGAATTATTTGATTCTTGGCCTCCATGGTGGCATAATAGATCCTTGCTTCTATTGGTCCCCGTGCTGTAACAATCCATCCCTGGCCCTTTTAGGCCCATTGGTGTCACTAGGGATCATTAGATTGTTAGCCTCCATTGGGTCACAATGGATCCTTGCTTCTCTTAACCTCTGTGGTGTCACAATGCATTCCAAGCCCTTTTAGGCCACTTGGTCTTACAATGAACCATTTGATTCTTGGCCTTCATGGTGTCATAATGGTTCCTTGCTTCCATAGGTCCCCATGCTGTCAGAGTCCATCCGTGGCCCTTTTGCGCCCCCTGGTGTCACAAGGGATTCTTAGATTGTTAGCCTGCATTGGGTCACAATGGTTCCTTGGTTCTCTTAACACCTGTGGTGTCACAATGCATCCCATGCCCTTTTAGGCCACTTGATGTCACAATGAATCATTTGATTCTTGGCCTCCATGGTGGCTTGATTGTACCATGTTTTCACTGGGCCCCATGCTTTCACAATACATCCCTGCCCCTTTTAGGCCCATTGCTGTCAAAAGGGATTATTAGATTGTTAGCCTCCATTGGGTCACAATGGATCCTTGCTTCTCTTAACCCCTGTGCTGTCACAATGCATCCCATGCCCTTTTAGGCCACTTGATGTCACAATGAATCATTTGATTCTTGGCCTCCACGGTGGCATAATAGATCCTTGCTTCTATTGGTCCCCGTGCTGTAACAATCCATCCCTGGCCCTTTTTATACCCCCTGGTGCCACAAGGGATCATTAGATTGTTAGCCTGCATTGGGTCACAATGGTTCCTTGCTTCTCTTAACCTCTGTGGTGTCACAATGCATTCCAAGCCCTTTTAGGCCACTTGATGTCAAAATGAACCATTTGATTCTTGGCCTTCATGGTGTCATAATGGTTCCTTGCTTCTATAGGTCCCCATGCTGTCAGAGTTCATCCGTGGTCCTTTTGCGCCCCCTGGTGTCAAAAGGGATTCTTAGATTGTTAGCCTGCATTGGGTTACAATGGTGCCTTGCTTCTCTTAACCCCTGTGGTGTCACAATGCATCCCATGCCCTTTTAGGCCACTTGATGTCACAATGAATCATTTGATTCTTGGCCTCCATGGTGGCATAATAGATCCTTGCTTCTATTGGTCCCCGTGTTGTAACAATTCATCCCTGCCCCTTTTAGGCCCATTGGTGTCACAAGGGATCATTAGATTGTTAGCCTGCATTGGGTCACAATGGTTCCTTGCTTCTCTTAACCTCTGTGGTGTCACAATGCATCCCATGCCCTTTTAGGCCACTTGATGTCACAATGAATCATTTGATTCTTGGCCTCCATGGTGGCATAATAGATCCTTGCTTCTATTGGTCCCCGTGCTGTAACAATCCATCCCTGGCCCTTTTTATACCCCCCGGTGCCACAAGGGATCATTAGATTGTTAGCCTGCATTGGGTCACAATGGTTCCTTGCTTCTCTTAACCTCTGTGGTGTCACAATGCATTCCAAGCCCTTTTAGGCCACTTGATGTCACAATGAACCATTTGATTCTTGGCCTTCATGGTGTCATAATGGTTCCTTGCTTCTATAGGTCCCCATGCTGTCAGAGTTCATCCGTGGTCCTTTTGCGCCCCCTGGTGTCAAAAGGGATTCTTAGATTGTTAGCCTGCATTGGGTTACAATGGTGCCTTGATTCTCTTAACCCCTGTGGTGTCACAATGCATCCCATGCCCTTTTAGGCCACTTGATGTCACAATGAATCATTTGATTCTTGGCCTCCATGGTGTCATAATGGTTCCTTGTTTCTATTGGTCCCCATGCTGTCACAATTCATCCCTGGCCCTTTTACGCCCCCTGGTGTCAAATGGAATCTTGGGATTATTAGCCTCCATTGGGTCACAATGGATCCTTGCTTCTCTTAACCCCTGTGGTGTCACAATGCATCCCATGCCCTTTTAGGCCACTTGATGTCACAATGAATTATTTGATTCTTGGCCTCCACGGTGGCATAATTGATCCTTGCTTCTATTGGTCCCCGTGCTGTAACAATCCATCCCTGGCCCTTTTTATACCCCCTGGTGCCACAAGGGATCATTAGATTGTTAGCCTGCATTGGGTCACAATGGTTCCTTGATTCTCTTAACCTCTGTGGTGTCACAATGCATCCCATGCCCTTTTAGGCCACTTGGTCTTACAATGAACCATTTGATTCTTGGCCTTCATGGTGTCATAATGGTTCCTTGCTTCTATAGGTCCCCATGCTGTCAGAGTTCATCCGTGGTCCTTTTGCGCCCCCTGGTGTCAAAAGGGATTCTTAGATTGTTAGCCTGCATTGGGTTACAATGGTGCCTTGCTTCTCTTAACCCCTGTGGTGTCACAATGCATCCCATGCCCTTTTAGGCCACTTGATGTCACAATGAATCATTTGATTCTTGGCCTCCATGTTGGCTTGATTGTACCATGTTTTCACTGGGCCCCATGCTTTCACAATACATCCCTGCCCTTTTAGGCCCATTGGTGTCAAAAGGGATCATTAGATTGTTAGCCTGCATTGGGTCACAATGGATCCTTGCTTCTCTTAACCTCTGTGCTGTCACAATGCATCCCATGCCCTTTTAGGCCACTTGATGTCACAATGAACCATTTGATTCTTGGCCTCCATGGTGGCATAATAGATCCTTGCTTCTATTGGTCCCCGTGCTGTAACAATCCATCCCTGGCCCTTTTTATACCCCCTGGTGTCACAAGGGATCATTAGATTGTTAGCCTGCATTGGGTCACAATGGTTCCTTGCTTCTCTTAACCCCTGTGGTGTCACAATGCATCCCATGCCCTTTTAGGCCACTTGATGTCACAATGAATCATTTGATTCTTGGCCTCCATGGTGGCGTAATTGTACCAGGTTTTAATTGGACCCCATGCTTTCACAATACATGCCTGCCCCTTTTAGGCCCATTGGTGTCACAAGGGATCATTAGATTGTTAGCCTCTATTGGGTCACAATGGATCCTTGCTTCTCTTAACCCCTGTGCTGTCACAATGCATCCCATGCCCTTTTAGGCCACTTGATGTCACAATGAATTATTTGATTCTTGGCCTCCATGGTGGCATAATAGATCCTTGCTTCTATTGGTCCCCGTGCTGTAACAATCCATCCCTGGCCCTTTTAGGCCCATTGGTGTCACTAGGGATCATTAGATTGTTAGCCTCCATTGGGTCACAATGGATCCTTGCTTCTCTTAACCTCTGTGGTGTCACAATGCATTCCAAGCCCTTTTAGGCCACTTGGTCTTACAATGAACCATTTGATTCTTGGCCTTCATGGTGTCATAATGGTTCCTTGCTTCCATAGGTCCCCATGCTGTCAGAGTCCATCCGTGGCCCTTTTGCGCCCCCTGGTGTCACAAGGGATTCTTAGATTGTTAGCCTGCATTGGGTCACAATGGTTCCTTGGTTCTCTTAACACCTGTGGTGTCACAATGCATCCCATGCCCTTTTAGGCCACTTGATGTCACAATGAATCATTTGATTCTTGGCCTCCATGGTGGCATAATTGTACCAGGTTTTACTGGGGCCCCATGCTTTCACAATTCATCCTTGGCCCTTTAAGGCCCATTGGTGTCACAAGGGATCATTAGATTGTTAGCCTGCATTGGGTCACAATGGTTCGTTGCTTCTCTTAACCTCTGTGGTGTCACAATGCATTCCAAGCCCTTTTAGGCCACTTGGTCTTACAATGAACCATTTGATTCTTGGCCTTCATGGTGTCATAATGGTTCCTTGCTTCTATAGGTCCCCATGCTGTCTCGGTTCATCCGTGGTCCTTTTGCGCCCCCTGGTGTCAAAAGGGATTCTTAGATTGTTAGCCTACATTGGGTCACAATGGTTCCTTGCTTCTCTTAACCCCTGTGGTGTCACAATGCATCCCATGCCCTTTTAGGCCACTTGATGTCACAATGAATCATTTGATTCTTGGCCTCCATGGTGGCATAATAGATCCTTGCTTCTATTGGTCCCCGTGTTGTAACAATTCATCCCTGCCCCTTTTAGGCCCATTGGTGTCACAAGGGATCATTAGATTGTTAGCCTGCATTGGGTCACAATGGTTCCTTGCTTCTCTTAACCTCTGTGGTGTCACAATGCATCCCATGCCCTTTTAGGCCACTTGATGTCACAATGAATCATTTGATTCTTGGCCTCCATGGTGGCGTAATAGATCCTTGCTTCTATTGGTCCCCGTGCTGTAACAATCCATCCCTGGCCCTTTTTATACCCCCCGGTGCCACAAGGGATCATTAGATTGTTAGCCTGCATTGGGTCACAATGGTTCCTTGCTTCTCTTAACCTCTGTGCTGTCACAATGCATTCCAAGCCCTTTTAGGCCACTTGATGTCACAATGAACCATTTGATTCTTGGCCTTCATGGTGTCATAATGGTTCCTTGCTTCTATAGGTCCCCATGCTGTCAGAGTTCATCCGTGGTCCTTTTGCGCCCCCTGGTGTCAAAAGGGATTCTTAGATTGTTAGCCTGCATTGGGTTACAATGGTGCCTTGCTTCTCTTAACCCCTGTGGTGTCACAATGCATCCCATGCCCTTTTAGGCCACTTGATGTCACAATGAATCATTTGATTCTTGGCCTCCATGTTGGCTTGATTGTACCATGTTTTCACTGGGCCCCATGCTTTCACAATACATCCCTGACCCTTTTAGGCCCATTGGTGTCAAAAGGGATCATTAGATTGTTAGCCTCCATTGGGTCACAATGGATCCTTGCTTCTCTTAACCTCTGTGCTGTCACAATGCATCCCATGCACTTTTAGGCCACTTGATGTCACAATGAACCATTTGATTCTTGGCCTCCATGGTGGCATAATAGATCCTTGCTTCTATTGGTCCCCGTGCTGTAACAATCCATCCCTGGCCCTTTTTATACCCCCTGGTGTCACAAGGGATCATTAGATTGTTAGCCTGCATTGGGTCACAATGGTTCCTTGCTTCTCTTAACCCCTGTGGTGTCACAATGCATTCCAAGCCCTTTTAGGCCACTTGATGTCACAATGAATCATTTGATTCTTGGCCTCCATGGTGGCGTAATTGTACCAGGTTTTAATTGGACCCCATGCTTTCACAATACATGCCTGCCCCTTTTAGGCCCATTGGTGTCACAAGGGATCATTAGATTGTTAGCCTCTATTGGGTCACAATGGATCCTTGCTTCTCTTAACCCCTGTGCTGTCACAATGCATCCCATGCCCTTTTAGGCCACTTGATGTCACAATGAATTATTTGATTCTTGGCCTCCATGGTGGCATAATAGATCCTTGCTTCTATTGGTCCCCGTGCTGTAACAATCCATCCCTGGCCCTTTTAGGCCCATTGGTGTCACTAGGGATCATTAGATTGTTAGCCTCCATTGGGTCACAATGGATCCTTGCTTCTCTTAACCTCTGTGGTGTCACAATGCATTCCAAGCCCTTTTAGGCCACTTGGTCTTACAATGAACCATTTGATTCTTGGCCTTCATGGTGTCATAATGGTTCCTTGCTTCCATAGGTCCCCATGCTGTCAGAGTCCATCCGTGGCCCTTTTGCGCCCCCTGGTGTCACAAGGGATTCTTAGATTGTTAGCCTGCATTGGGTCACAATGGTTCCTTGGTTCTCTTAACACCTGTGGTGTCACAATGCATCCCATGCCCTTTTAGGCCACTTGATGTCACAATGAATCATTTGATTCTTGGCCTCCATGGTGGCATAATTGTACCAGGTTTTACTGGGGCCCCATGCTTTCACAATTCATCCTTGGCCCTTTAAGGCCCATTGGTGTCACAAGGGATCATTAGATTGTTAGCCTGCATTGGGTCACAATGGTTCGTTGCTTCTCTTAACCTCTGTGGTGTCACAATGCATTCCAAGCCCTTTTAGGCCACTTGGTCTTACAATGAACCATTTGATTCTTGGCCTTCATGGTGTCATAATGGTTCCTTGCTTCTATAGGTCCCCATGCTGTCTCGGTTCATCCGTGGTCCTTTTGCGCCCCCTGGTGTCAAAAGGGATTCTTAGATTGTTAGCCTACATTGGGTCACAATGGTTCCTTGCTTCTCTTAACCCCTGTGGTGTCACAATGCATCCCATGCCCTTTTAGGCCACTTGATGTCACAATGAATCATTTGATTCTTGGCCTCCATGGTGGCATAATAGATCCTTGCTTCTATTGGTCCCCGTGTTGTAACAATTCATCCCTGCCCCTTTTAGGCCCATTGGTGTCACAAGGGATCATTAGATTGTTAGCCTGCATTGGGTCACAATGGTTCCTTGCTTCTCTTAACCTCTGTGGTGTCACAATGCATCCCATGCCCTTTTAGGCCACTTGATGTCACAATGAATCATTTGATTCTTGGCCTCCATGGTGGCATAATAGATCCTTGCTTCTATTGGTCCCCGTGCTGTAACAATCCATCCCTGGCCCTTTTTATACCCCCCGGTGCCACAAGGGATCATTAGATTGTTAGCCTGCATTGGGTCACAATGGTTCCTTGCTTCTCTTAACCTCTGTGCTGTCACAATGCATTCCAAGCCCTTTTAGGCCACTTGATGTCACAATGAACCATTTGATTCTTGGCCTTCATGGTGTCATAATGGTTCCTTGCTTCTATAGGTCCCCATGCTGTCAGAGTTCATCCGTGGTCCTTTTGCGCCCCCTGGTGTCAAAAGGGATTCTTAGATTGTTAGCCTGCATTGGGTTACAATGGTGCCTTGCTTCTCTTAACCCCTGTGGTGTCACAATGCATCCCATGCCCTTTTAGGCCACTTGATGTCACAATGAATCATTTGATTCTTGGCCTCCATGTTGGCTTGATTGTACCATGTTTTCACTGGGCCCCATGCTTTCACAATACATCCCTGACCCTTTTAGGCCCATTGGTGTCAAAAGGGATCCTTAGATTGTTAGCCTCAATTGGGTGACAATGGATCCTTGCTTCTCTTAACCCCTGTGCTGTCACAATGCATCCCATGCCCTTTTAGGCCACTTGATGTCACAATGAATCATTTGATTCTTGGCCTCCACGGTGGCATAATAGATCCTTGCTTCTATTGGTCCCCGTGCTGTAACAATCCATCCCTGGCCCTTTTTATACCCCCTGGTGCCACAAGGGATCATTACATTGTTAGCCTGCATAGGGTCACAATGGTTCCTTGCTTCTCTTAACCTCTGTGGTGTCACAATGCATTCCAAGCCCTTTTAGGCCACTTGATGTCACAATGAACCATTTGATTCTTGGCCTTCATGGTGTCATAATGGTTCCTTGCTTCTATAGGTCCCCGTGCTGTCAGAGTTCATCCGTGGTCATTTTGCGCCCCCTTGTGCCACAAGGGATTCTTAGATTGTTAGCCTGCATTGGGTCACAATGGTTCCTTGCTTCTCTTAACCCCTGTGGTGTCACAATGCATCCCATGCCCTTTTAGGCCACTTGATGTCACAATGAATCATTTGATTCTTGGCCTCCATGGTGGCGAAATTGTACCAGGTTTTAATTGGGCCCCATGCTTTCACAATACATCCCTGCCCCTTTTACGCCCATTGGTGTCAAAAGGGATTATTAGATTGTTAGCCTCCATTGGGTCACAATGGATCCTTGCTTCTCTTAACCTCTGTGGTGTCACAATGCATCCCATGCCCTTTTAGGCCACTTGATGTCACAATGAATTATTTGATTCTTGGCCTCCATGGTGGCATAATAGATCCTTGCTTCTATTGGTCCCCGTGCTGTAACAATCCATCCCTGGCCCTTTTTATACCCCCTGGTGTCACAAGGGATCATTAGATTGTTAGCCTGCATTGGGTCACAATGGTTCCTTGCTTCTCTTAACCTCTGTGCTGTCACAATGCATCCCATGCCCTTTTAGGCCACTTGATGTCACAATGAATCATTTGATTCTTGGCCTCCATGGTGGCATAATAGATCCTTGCTTCTATTGGTCCCCGTGTTGTAACAATTCATCCCTGCCCCTTTTAGGCCCATTGGTGTCACAAGGGATCATTAGATTGTTAGCCTGCATTGGGTCACAATGGTTCCTTGCTTCTCTTAACCTCTGTGGTGTCACAATGCATCCCATGCCCTTTTAGGCCACTTGATGTCACAATGAATCATTTGATTCTTGGCCTCCATGGTGGCATAATAGATCCTTGCTTCTATTGGTCCCCGTGCTGTAACAATCCATCCCTGGCCCTTTTTATACCCCCCGGTGCCACAAGGGATCATTAGATTGTTAGCCTGCATTGGGTCACAATGGTTCCTTGCTTCTCTTAACCTCTGTGCTGTCACAATGCATTCCAAGCCCTTTTAGGCCACTTGATGTCACAATGAACCATTTGATTCTTGGCCTTCATGGTGTCATAATGGTTCCTTGCTTCTATAGGTCCCCATGCTGTCAGAGTTCATCCGTGGTCCTTTTGCGCCCCCTGGTGTCAAAAGGGATTCTTAGATTGTTAGCCTGCATTGGGTTACAATGGTGCCTTGCTTCTCTTAACCCCTGTGGTGTCACAATGCATCCCATGCCCTTTTAGGCCACTTGATGTCACAATGAATCATTTGATTCTTGGCCTCCATGGTGGCGAAATTGTACCAGGTTTTAATTGGGCCCCATGCTTTCACAATACATCCCTGCCCTTTTAGGCCCATTGGTGTCAAAAGGGATCATTAGATTGTTAGCCTCCATTGGGTCACAATGGATCCTTGCTTCTCTTAACCTCTGTGGTGTCACAATGCATCCCATGCCCTTTTAGGCCACTTGATGTCACAATGAATTATTTGATTCTTGGCCTCCATGGTGGCATAATAGATCCTTGCTTCTATTGGTCCCCGTGCTGTAACAATCCATCCCTGGCCCTTTTTATACCCCCTGGTGTCACAAGGGATCATTAGATTGTTAGCCTGCATTGGGTCACAATGGTTCCTTGCTTCTCTTAACCTCTGTGCTGTCACAATGCATTCCAAGCCCTTTTAGGCCACTTGGTCTTACAATGAACCATTTGATTCTTGGCCTTCATGGTGTCATAATGGTTCCTTGCTTCTATAGGTCCCCATGCTGTCAGAGTTCATCCGTGGTCCTTTTGCGCCACCTGGTTTCAAAAGGGATTCTTAGATTGTTAGCCTGCATTGGGTTACAATGGTGCCTTGCTTCTCTTAACCCCTGTGGTGTCACAATGCATCCCATGCCCTTTTAGGCCACTTGATGTCACAATGAATCATTTGATTCTTGGCCTCCATGTTGGCTTGATTGTACCATGTTTTCACTGGGCCCCATGCTTTCACAATTCATCCCTGGCCCTTTTAGGCCCATTGGTGTCACAAGGGATCATTAGATTGTTAGCCTGCATTGGGTCACAATGGTTCCTTGCTTCTCTTAACCTCTGTGGTGTCACAATGCATTCCAAGCCCTTTTAGGCCACTTGGTCTTACAATGAACCATTTGATTCTTGGCCTTCATGGTGTCATAATGGTTCCTTGCTTCTATAGGTCCCCATGCTGTCAAGGTACATCCGTGGTCATTTTGCGCCCCCTGGTGTCAAAAGGGATTCTTAGATTGTTAGCCTGCATTGGGTCACAATGGTTCCTTGCTTCTCTTAACCCCTGTGGTGTCACAATGCATCCCATGCCCTTTTAGGCCACTTGATGTCACAATGAATCATTTGATTCTTGGCCTCCATGGTGTCATAATGGTTCCTTGTTTCTATTGGTCCCCATGCTGTCACAATTCATCCCTGGCCCTTTTACGCCCCCTGGTGTCAAATGGAATCCTGGGATTATTAGCCTCCATTGGGTCACAATGGATCCTTGCTTCTCTTAACCCCTGTGGTGTCACAATGCATCCCATGCCCTTTTAGGACACTTGATGTCACAATGAATTATTTGATTCTTGGCCTCCACGGTGGCATAATTGATCCTTGCTTCTATTGGTCCCCGTGCTGTAACAATCCATCCCTGGCCCTTTTTATACCCCCTGGAGCCACAAGGGATCATTAGATTGTTAGCCTGCATTGGGTCACAATGGTTCCTTGATTCTCTTAACCTCTGTGGTGTCACAATGCATCCCATGCCCTTTTAGGCCACTTGATGTCACAATGAATCATTTGATTCTTGGCCTTCATGGTGTCATAATGGTTCCTTGCTTCTATAGGTCCCCATGCTGTCAGAGTTCATCCGTGGTCCTTTTGCGCCCCCTGGTGTCAAAAGGGATTCTTAGATTGTTAGCCTGCATTGGGTTACAATGGTGCCTTGCTTCTCTTAACCCCTGTGGTGTCACAATGCATCCCATGCCCTTTTAGGCCACTTGATGTCACAATGAATCATTTGATTCTTGGCCTCCATGTTGGCTTGATTGTACCATGTTTTCACTGGGCCCCATGCTTTCACAATACATCCCTGCCCTTTTAGGCCCATTGGTGTCAAAAGGGATCATTAGATTGTTAGCCTCCATTGGGTCACAATGGATCCTTGCTTCTCTTAACCTCTGTGCTGTCACAATGCATCCCATGCCCTTTTAGGCCACTTGATGTCACAATGAACCATTTGATTCTTGGCCTCCATGGTGGCATAATAGATCCTTGCTTCTATTGGTCCCCGTGCTGTAACAATCCATCCCTGGCCCTTTTTATACCCCCTGGTGTCACAAGGGATCATTAGATTGTTAGCCTGCATTGGGTCACAATGGTTCCTTGCTTCTCTTAACCCCTGTGGTGTCACAATGCATCCCATGCCCTTTTAGGCCACTTGATGTCACAATGAATCATTTGATTCTTGGCCTCCATGGTGGCGTAATTGTACCAGGTTTTAATTGGACCCCATGCTTTCACAATACATGCCTGCCCCTTTTAGGCCCATTGGTGTCACAAGGGATCATTAGATTGTTAGCCTCCATTGGGTCATAATGGATCCTTGCTTCTCTTAACCCCTGTGCTGTCACAATGCATCCCATGCCCTTTTAGGCCACTTGGTCTTACAATGAACCATTTGATTCTTGGCCTCCATGGTGGCATAATAGATCCTTGCTTCTATTGGTCCCCGTGCTGTAACAATCCATCCCTGATCCTTTTAGGCCCATTGGTGTCACTAGGGATCATTAGATTGTTAGCCTCCATTGGGTCACAATGGATCCTTGCTTCTCTTAACCTCTGTGGTGTCACAATGCATTCCAAGCCCTTTTAGGCCACTTGGTCTTACAATGAACCATTTGATTCTTGGCCTTCATGGTGTCATAATGGTTCCTTGCTTCCATAGGTCCCCATGCTGTCAGAGTCCATCCGTGGCCCTTTTGCGCCCCCTGGTGTCACAAGGGATTCTTAGATTGTTAGCCTGCATTGGGTAACAATGGTTCCTTGGTTCTCTTAACACCTGTGGTGTCACAATGCATCCCATGCCCTTTTAGGCCACTTGATGTCACAATGAATCATTTGATTCTTGGCCTCCATGGTGGCGAAATTGTACCATGTTTTCACTGGGCCCCATGCTTTCACAATACATCCCTGCCCCTTTTACGCCCATTGGTGTCAAAAGGGATTATTAGATTGTTAGCCTCCATTGGGTCACAATGGATCCTTGCTTCTCTTAACCCCTGTGCTGTCACAATGCATCCCATGCCCTTTTAGGCCACTTGATGTCACAATGAATCATTTGATTCTTGGCCTCCACGGTGGCATAATAGATCCTTGCTTCTATTGGTCCCCGTGCTGTAACAATCCATCCCTGGCCCTTTTTATACCCCCTGGTGCCACAAGGGATCATTAGATTGTTAGCCTGCATTGGGTCACAATGGTTCCTTGCTTCTCTTAACCTCTGTGGTGTCACAATGCATTCCAAGCCCTTTTAGGCCACTTGGTCTTACAATGAACCATTTGATTCTTGGCCTTCATGGTGTCATAATGGTTCCTTGCTTCTATAGGTCCCCATGCTGTCAAGGTTCATCCGTGGTCATTTTTCGCCCCCTGGTGTCAAAAGGGATTCTTAGATTGTTAGCCTTCATTGGGTTACAATGGTGCCTTGCTTCTCTTAACCCCTGTGGTGTCACAATGCATCCCATGCCCTTTTAGGCCACTTGATGTCACAATGAATCATTTGATTCTTGGCCTCCATGGTGGCATAATTGTACCAGGTTTTACTGGGGCCCCATGCTTTCACAATTCATCCTTGGCCCTTTAAGGCCCATTGGTGTCACAAGGGATCATTAGATTGTTAGCCTGCATGGGGTCACAATGGTTCCTTGCTTCTCTTAACCTCTGTGGTGTCACAATGCATTCCAAGCCCTTTTAGGCCACTTGGTCTTACAATGAACCATTTGATTCTTGGCCTTCATGGTGTCATAATGGTTCCTTGCTTCTATAGGTCCCCATGCTGTCACGGTTCATCCGTGGTCCTTTTGCGCCCCCTGGTGTCAAAAGGGATTCTTAGATTGTTAGCCTACATTGGGTCACAATGGTTCCTTGCTTCTCTTAACCCCTGTGGTGTCACAATGCATCCCATGCCCTTTTAGGCCACTTGATGTCACAATGAATCATTTGATTCTTGGCCTCCATGGTGGCATAATAGATCCTTGCTTCTATTGGTCCCCGTGTTGTAACAATTCATCCCTGCCCCTTTTAGGCCCATTGGTGTCACAAGGGATCATTAGATTGTTAGCCTGCATTGGGTCACAATGGTTCCTTGCTTCTCTTAACCTCTGTGGTGTCACAATGCATCCCATGCCCTT
This sequence comes from Cinclus cinclus, assembly GCF_963662255.1. NCBI lineage: Eukaryota > Metazoa > Chordata > Aves > Passeriformes > Cinclidae > Cinclus > Cinclus cinclus. The sequence goes on from NW_026912047.1 coordinate 782,950, forward strand.
TTAGGCCACTTGATGTCACAATGAATCATTTGATTCTTGGCCTCCATGGTGGCATAATAGATCCTTGCTTCTATTGGTCCCCGTGCTGTAACAATCCATCCCTGGCCCTTTTTATACCCCCCGGTGCCACAAGGGATCATTAGATTGTTAGCCTGCATTGGGTCACAATGGTTCCTTGCTTCCCTTAACCTCTGTGCTGTCACAATGCATTCCAAGCCCTTTTAGGCCACTTGATGTCACAATGAACCATTTGATTCTTGGCCTTCATGGTGTCATAATGGTTCCTTGCTTCTATAGGTCCCCATGCTGTCAGAGTTCATCCGTGGTCCTTTTGCGCCCCCTGGTGTCACAAGGGATTCTTAGATTGTTAGCCTGCATTGGGTAACAATGGTTCCTTGGTTCTCTTAACACCTGTGGTGTCACAATGCATCCCATGCCCTTTTAGGCCACTTGATGTCACAATGAATCATTTGATTCTTGGCCTCCATGTTGGCTTGATTGTACCATGTTTTCACTGGGCCCCATGCTTTCACAATACATCCCTGACCCTTTTAGGCCCATTGGTGTCAAAAGGGATCCTTAGATTGTTAGCCTCAATTGGGTGACAATGGATCCTTGCTTCTCTTAACGCCTGTGCTGTCACAATGCATCCCATGCCCTTTTAGGCCACTTGATGTCACAATGAATCATTTGATTCTTGGCCTCCACGGTGGCATAATAGATCCTTGCTTCTATTGGTCCCCGTGCTGTAACAATCCATCCCTGGCCCTTTTTATACCCCCTGGTGCCACAAGGGATCATTAGATTGTTAGCCTGCATAGGGTCACAATGGTTCCTTGCTTCTCTTAACCTCTGTGGTGTCACAATGCATTCCAAGCCCTTTTAGGCCACTTGATGTCACAATGAACCATTTGATTCTTGGCCTTCATGGTGTCATAATGGTTCCTTGCTTCTATAGGTCCCCATGCTGTCAGAGTTCATCCGTGGTCATTTTGCGCCCCCTTGTGCCACAAGGGATTCTTAGATTGTTAGCCTGCATTGGGTCACAATGGTTCCTTGCTTCTCTTAACCCCTGTGGTGTCACAATGCATCCCATGCCCTTTTAGGCCACTTGATGTCACAATGAATCATTTGATTCTTGGCCTCCATGGTGGCGAAATTGTACCAGGTTTTAATTGGGCCCCATGCTTTCACAATACATCCCTGCCCTTTAAGGCCCATTGGTGTCAAAAGGGATCATTAGATTGTTAGCCTCCATTGGGTCACAATGGATCCTTGCTTCTCTTAACCTCTGTGCTGTCACAATGCATTCCAAGCCCTTTTAGGCCACTTGATGTCACAATGAACCATTTGATTCTTGGCCTTCATGGTGTCATAATGGTTCCTTGTTTCTATAGGTCCCCATGCTGTCAGAGTTCATCCGTGGTCCTTTTGCACCCCCTGGTGTCAAAAGGGATTCTTAGATTGTTAGCCTGCATTGGGTTGCAATGGTGCCTTGCTTCTCTTAACCCCTGTGGTGTCACAATGCATCCCATGCCCTTTTAGGCCACTTGATGTCACAATGAATCATTTGATTCTTGGCCTCCATGGTGGCGAAATTGTACCAGGTTTTAATTGGGCCCCATGCTTTCACAATACATCCCTGCCCTTTTAGGCCCATTGGTGTCAAAAGGGATCATTAGATTGTTAGCCTCCATTGGGTCACAATGGATCCTTGCTTCTCTTAACCTCTGTGGTGTCACAATGCATCCCATGCCCTTTTAGGCCACTTGATGTCACAATGAATTATTTGATTCTTGGCCTCCATGGTGGCATAATAGATCCTTGCTTCTATTGGTCCCCGTGCTGTAACAATCCATCCCTGGCCCTTTTAGGCCCATTGGTGTCACTAGGGATCATTAGATTGTTAGCCTCCATTGGGTCACAATGGATCCTTGCTTCTCTTAACCTCTGTGGTGTCACAATGCATTCCAAGCCCTTTTAGGCCACTTGGTCTTACAATGAACCATTTGATTCTTGGCCTTCATGGTATCATAATGGTTCCTTGCTTCCATAGGTCCCCATGCTGTCAGAGTCCATCCGTGGCCCTTTTGCGCCCCCTGGTGTCACAAGGGATTCTTAGATTGTTAGCCTGCATTGGGTAACAATGGTTCCTTGGTTCTCTTAACCCCTGTGGTGTCACAATGCATCCCATGCCCTTTTAGGCCACTTGATGTCACAATGAATCATTTGATTCTTGGCCTCCATGGTGGCGAAATTGTACCATGTTTTCACTGGGCCCCATGCTTTCACAATACATCCCTGCCCCTTTTAGGCCCATTGGTGTCAAAAGGGATTATTAGATTATTAGCCTCCATTGGGTCACAATGGATCCTTGCTTCTCTTAACCCCTGTGGTGTCACAATGCATCCCATGCCCTTTTAGGCCACTTGATGTCACAATGAATCATTTGATTCTTGGCCTCCACGGTGGCATAATTGATCCTTGCTTCTATTGGTCCCCGTGCTGTAACAATCCATCCCTGGCCCTTTTTATACCCCCTGGTGCCACAAGGGATCATTAGATTGTTAGCCTGCATTGGGTCACAATGGTTCCTTGATTCTCTTAACCTCTGTGGTGTCACAATGCATCCCATGCCCTTTTAGGCCACTTGGTCTTACAATGAACCATTTGATTCTTGGCCTTCATGGTGTCATAATGGTTCCTTGCTTCCATAGGTCCCCATGCTGTCAGAGTCCATCCGTGGTCCTTTTGCGCCCCCTGGTGTCAAAAGGGATTCTTAGATTGTTAGCCTGCATTGTGTTACAATGGTGCCTTGCTTCTCTTAACCCCTGTGGTGTCACAATGCATCCCATGCCCTTTTAGGCCACTTGATGTCACAATGAATCATTTGATTCTTGGCCTCCATGTTGGCTTGATTGTACCATGTTTTCACTGGGCCCCATGCTTTCACAATACATCCCTGACCCTTTTAGGCCCATTGGTGTCAAAAGGGATCCTTAGATTGTTAGCCTCAATTGGGTCACAATGGATCCTTGCTTCTCTTAACCCCTGTGGTGTCACAATGCATCCCATGCCCTTTTAGGCCACTTGATGTCACAATGAATCATTTGATTCTTGGCCTCCACGGTGGCATAATTGATCCTTGCTTCTATTGGTCCCCGTGCTGTAACAATCCATCCCTGGCCCTTTTTATACCCCCTGGTGCCACAAGGGATCATTAGATTGTTAGCCTGCATTGGGTCACAATGGTTCCTTGATTCTCTTAACCTCTGTGGTGTCACAATGCATCCCATGCCCTTTTAGGCCACTTGGTCTTACAATGAACCATTTGATTCTTGGCCTTCATGGTGTCATAATGGTTCCTTGCTTCTATAGGTCCCCATGCTGTCAGAGTTCATCCGTGGTCCTTTTGCGCCCCCTGGTGTCAAAAGGGATTCTTAGATTGTTAGCCTGCATTGGGTTACAATGGTGCCTTGCTTCTCTTAACCCCTGTGGTGTCACAATGCATCCCATGCCCTTTTAGGCCACTTGATGTCACAATGAATCATTTGATTCTTGGCCTCCATGTTGGCTTGATTGTACCATGTTTTCACTGGGCCCCATGCTTTCACAATACATCCCTGACCCTTTTAGGCCCATTGGTGTCAAAAGGGATCCTTAGATTGTTAGCCTCAATTGGGTGACAATGGATCCTTGCTTCTCTTAACCCCTGTGCTGTCACAATGCATCCCATGCCCTTTTAGGCCACTTGATGTCACAATGAATCATTTGATTCTTGGCCTCCACGGTGGCATAATAGATCCTTGCTTCTATTGGTCCCCGTGCTGTAACAATCCATCCCTGGCCCTTTTTATACCCCCCGGTGCCACAAGGGATCATTAGATTGTTAGCCTGCATAGGGTCACAATGGTTCCTTGCTTCTCTTAACCTCTGTGGTGTCACAATGCATTCCAAGCCCTTTTAGGCCACTTGATGTCACAATGAACCATTTGATTCTTGGCCTTCATGGTGTCATAATGGTTCCTTGCTTCTATAGGTCCCCATGCTGTCAGAGTTCATCCGTGGTCATTTTGCGCCCCCTTGTGCCACAAGGGATTCTTAGATTGTTAGCCTGCATTGGGTCACAATGGTTCCTTGCTTCTCTTAACCCCTGTGGTGTCACAATGCATCCCATGCCCTTTTAGGCCACTTGATGTCACAATGAATCATTTGATTCTTGGCCTCCATGGTGGCGAAATTGTACCAGGTTTTAATTGGGCCCCATGCTTTCACAATACATCCCTGCCCTTTAAGGCCCATTGGTGTCACAAGGGATCATTAGATTGTTAGCCTCCATTGGGTCACAATGGATCCTTGCTTCCCTTAACCTCTGTGGTGTCACAATGCATCCCATGCCCTTTTAGGCCACTTGATGTCACAATGAATTATTTGATTCTTGGCCTCCATGGTGGCATAATAGATCCTTGCTTCTATTGGTCCCCGTGCTGTAACAATCCATCCCTGGCACTTTTTATACCCCCTGGTGTCACAAGGGATCATTAGATTGTTAGCCTGCATTGGGTCACAATGGTTCCTTGCTTCTCTTAACCTCTGTGCTGTCACAATGCATCCCATGCCCTTTTAGGCCACTTGATGTCACAATGAATCATTTGATTCTTGGCCTCCATGGTGGCATAATAGATCCTTGCTTCTATTGGTCCCCGTGTTGTAACAATTCATCCCTGCCCCTTTTAGGCCCATTGGTGTCACAAGGGATCATTAGATTGTTAGCCTGCATTGGGTCACAATGGTTCCTTGCTTCTCTTAACCTCTGTGGTGTCACAATGCATCCCATGCCCTTTTAGGCCACTTGATGTCACAATGAATCATTTGATTCTTGGCCTCCATGGTGGCATAATAGATCCTTGCTTCTATTGGTCCCCGTGCTGTAACAATCCATCCCTGGCCCTTTTTATACCCCCCGGTGCCACAAGGGATCATTAGATTGTTAGCCTGCATTGGGTCACAATGGTTCCTTGCTTCTCTTAACCTCTGTGCTGTCACAATGCATTCCAAGCCCTTTTAGGCCACTTGATGTCACAATGAACCATTTGATTCTTGGCCTTCATGGTGTCATAATGGTTCCTTGCTTCTATAGCTCCCCATGCTGTCAGAGTTCATCCGTGGTCCTTTTGCGCCCCCTGGTGTCACAAGGGATTCTTAGATTGTTAGCCTGCATTGGGTCACAATGGTTCCTTGCTTCTCTTAACCCCTGTGGTGTCACAATGCATCCCATGCCCTTTTAGGCCACTTGATGTCACAATGAATCATTTGATTCTTGGCCTCCATGGTGGCATAATTGTACCAGGTTTTACTGGGGCCCCATGCTTTCACAATTCATCCCTGGCCCTTTTAGGCCCATTGGTGTCACAAGGGATCATTAGATTGTTAGCCTGCATTGGGTCACAATGGTTCCTTGCTTCTCTTAACCTCTGTGGTGTCACAATGCATCCCATGCCCTTTTAGGCCTCTTGGTCTTACAATGAACCATTTGATTCTTGGCCTTCATGGTGTCATAATGGTTCCTTGCTTCTATAGGTCCCCATGCTGTCAAGGTTCATCCATGGTCATTTTGGGCCCCCTGGTGTCAAAAGGGATTCTTAGATTGTTAGCCTGCATTGGGTCACAATGGTTCCTTGCTTCTCTTAACCCCTGTGGTGTCACAATGCATCCCATGCCCTTTTAGGCCACTTGATGTCACAATGAATCATTTGATTCTTGGCCTCCATGGTGTCATAATGGTTCCTTGTTTCTATTGGTCCCCATGCTGTCACAATTCATCCCTGGCCCTTTTACGCCCCCTGGTGTCAAATGGAATCCTGGGATTATTAGCCTCCATTGGGTCACAATGGATCCTTGCTTCTCTTAACCCCTGTGGTGTCACAATGCATCCCATGCCCTTTTAGGCCACTTGATGTCACAATGAATCATTTGATTCTTGGCCTCCACGGTGGCATAATTGATCCTTGCTTCTATTGGTCCCCGTGCTGTAACAATCCATCCCTGGCCCTTTTTATACCCCCTGGTGCCACAAGGGATCATTAGATTGTTAGCCTGCATAGGGTCACAATGGTTCCTTGCTTCTCTTAACCTCTGTGGTGTCACAATGCATCCCATGCCCTTTTAGGCCACTTGGTCTTACAATGAACCATTTGATTCTTGGCCTTCATGGTGTCATAATGGTTCCTTGCTTCTATAGGTCCCCATGCTGTCAGAGTTCATCCGTGGTCCTTTTGCGCCACCTGGTTTCAAAAGGGATTCATAGATTGTTAGCCTGCATTGGGTCACAATGGTTCCTTGCTTCTCTTAACCCCTGTGGTGTCACAATGCATCCCATGCCCTTTTAGGCCACTTGATGTCACAATGAATCATTTGATTCTTGGCCTCCATGGTGGCTTGATTGTACCATGTTTTCACTGGGCCCCATGCTTTCACAATACATCCCTGCCCCTTTTACGCCCATTGGTGTCAAAAGGGATTATTAGATTGTTAGCCTCCATTGGGTCACAATGGATCCTTGCTTCTCTTAACCCCTGTGCTGTCACAATGCATCCCATGCCCTTTTAGGCCACTTGATGTCACAATGAATCATTTGATTCTTGGCCTGCACGGTGGCATAATAGATCCTTGCTTCTATTGGTCCCCGTGCTGTAACAATCCATCCCTGGCCCTTTTTATACCCCCCGGTGCCACAAGGGATCATTAGATTGTTAGCCTGCATTGGGTCACAATGGTTCCTTGCTTCTCTTAACCTCTGTGCTGTCACAATGCATTCCAAGCCCTTTTAGGCCACTTGATGTCACAATGAACCATTTGATTCTTGGCCTTCATGGTGTCATAATGGTTCCTTTCTTCTATAGGTCCCCATGCTGTCAGAGTTCATCCGTGGTCGTTTTGCGCCCCCTGGTGTCAAAAGGGATTCTTAGATTGTTAGCCTGCATTGGGTTACAATGGTGCCTTGGTTCTCTTAACCCCTGTGGTGTCACAATGCATCCCATGCCCTTTTAGGCCACTTGATGTCACAATGAATCATTTGATTCTTGGCCTCCATGTTGGCTTGATTGTACCATGTTTTCACTGGGCCCCATGCTTTCACAATCCATCCCTGACCCTTTTAGGCCCATTGGTGTCAAAAGGGATCCTTAGATTGTTAGCCTCAATTGGGTGACAATGGATCCTTGCTTTTCTTAACCTCTGTGGTGTCACAATGCATTCCAAGCCCTTTTAGGCCACTTGATGTCACAATGAACCATTTGATTCTTGGCCGTCATGGTGTCATAATCGTTCCTTGCTTCTATAGGTCCCCATGCTGTCAGAGTTCATCCGTGGTCATTTTGCGCCCCCTTGTGCCACAAGGGATTCTTAGATTGTTAGCCTGCATTGGGTCACAATGGTTCCTTGCTTCTCTTAACCCCTGTGGTGTCACAATGCATCCCATGCCCTTTTAGGCCACTTGATGTCACAATGAATCATTTGATTCTTGGCCTCCATGGTGGCGAAATTGTACCAGGTTTTAATTGGGCCCCATGCTTTCACAATACATCCCTGCCCTTTTAGGCCCATTGGTGTCAAAAGGGATCATTAGATTGTTAGCCTCCATTGGGTCACAATGGATCCTTGCTTCTCTTAACGCCTGTGCTGTCACAATGCATCCCATGCCCTTTTAGGCCACTTGATGTCACAATGAATTATTTGATTCTTGGCCTCCATGGTGGCATAATAGATCCTTGCTTCTATTGGTCCCCGTGCTGTAACAATCCATCCCTGGGCCTTTTTATACCCCCTGGTGTCACAAGGGATCATTAGATTGTTAGCCTGCATTGGGTCACAATGGTTCCTTGCTTCTCTTAACCTCTGTGCTGTCACAATGCATCCCATGCCCTTTTAGGCCACTTGATGTCACAATGAATCATTTGATTCTTGGCCTCCATGGTGGCATAATAGATCCTTGCTTCTATTGGTCCCCGTGTTGTAACAATTCATCCCTGCCCCTTTTAGGCCCATTGGTGTCACAAGGGATCATTAGATTGTTAGCCTGCATTGGGTCACAATGGTTCCTTGCTTCTCTTAACCTCTGTGGTGTCACAATGCATCCCATGCCCTTTTAGGCCACTTGATGTCACAATGAATCATTTGATTCTTGGCCTTCATGGTGTCATAATGGTTCCTTGCTTCTATAGGTCCCCATGCTGTCAGAGTTCATCCGTGGTCCTTTTGCGCCACCTGGTTTCAAAAGGGATTCTTAGATTGTTAGCCTGCATTGGGTCACAATGGTTCCTTGCTTCTCGTAACCCCTGTGGTGTCACAATGCATCCCATGCCCTTTTAGGCCACTTGATGTCACAATGAATCATTTGATTCTTGGCCTCCATGGTGGCATAACTGTACCAGGTTTTACTGGGGCCCCATGCTTTCACAATTCATCCCTGGCCCTTTTAGGCCCATTGGTGTCACAAGGGATCATTAGATTGTTAGCCTGCATTGGGTCACAATGGTTCCTTGCTTCTCTTAACCTCTGTGGTGTCACAATGCATTCCAAGCCCTTTTAGGCCACTTGGTCTTACAATGAACCATTTGATTCTTGGCCTTCATGGTGTCATAATGGTTCCTTGCTTCTATAGGTCCCCATGCTGTCAAGGTTCATCCGTGGTCCTTTTGCGCCCCCTGTTGTCAAAAGGGATTCTTAGATTGTTAGCCTGCATTGGGTCACAATGGTTCCTTGCTTCTCTTAACCCCTGTGCTGTCACAATGCATCCCATGCCCTTTTAGGCCACTTGATGTCACAATGAATCATTTGATTCTTGGCCTCCATGGTGTCATAATGGTTCCTTGTTTCTATTGGTCCCCATGCTGTCACAATTCATCCCTGGCCCTTTTACGCCCCCTGGTGTCAAATGGAATCCTGGGATTATTAGCCTCCATTGGGTCACAATGGATCCTTGCTTCTCTTAACCCCTGTGGTGTCACAATGCATCCCATGCCCTTTTAGGCCACTTGATGTCACAATGAATCATTTGATTCTTGGCCTCCACGGTGGCATAATTGATCCTTGCTTCTATTGGTCCCCGTGCTGCATCAATCCATCCCTGGCCCTTTTTATACCCCCTGGTGCCACAAGGGATCATTAGATTGTTAGCCTGCATTGGGTCACAATGGTTCCTTGCTTCTCTTAACCTCTGTGGTGTCACAATGCATTCCAAGCCCTTTTAGGCCACTTGGTCTTACAATGAACCATTTGATTCTTGGCCTTCATGGTGTCATAATGGTTCCTTGCTTCCAGAGGTCCCCATGCTGTCAGAGTCCATCCGTGGCCCTTTTGCGCCCCCTGGTGTCACAAGGGATTCTTAGATTGTTAGCCTGCATTGGGTAACAATGGTTCCTTGGTTCTCTTAACCCCTGTGGTGTCACAATGCATCCCATGCCCTTTTAGGCCACTTGATGTCACAATGAATCATTTGATTCTTGGCCTCCACGGTGGCATAATAGATCCTTGCTTCTATTGGTCCCCGTGCTGTAACAATCCATCCCTGGCCCTTTTTATAACCCCTGGTGCCACAAGGGATCATTAGATTGTTAGCCTGCATTGGGTCACAATGGTTCCTGGCTTCTCTTAACCTCTGTGGTGTCAGAATGCATTCCAAGCCCTTTTAGGCCACTTGGTCTTACAATGAACCATTTGATTCTTGGCCTTCATGGTGTCATAATGGTTCCTTGCTTCTATATGTCCCCATGATGTCAGAGTTCATCCATGGTCCTTTTTCGCCCCCTGGTGTCAAAAGGGATTCTTAGATTGATAGCCTTCATTGGGTTACAATGGTGCCTTGCTTCTCTTAACCCCTGTGGTGTCACAATGCATCCCATGCCCTTTTAGGCCACTTGATGTCACAATGAATCATTTGATTCTTGGCCTCCATGGTGGCATAATTGTACCAGGTTTTACTGGGGCCCCATGCTTTCACAATTCATCCCTGGCCCTTTTAGGCCCATTGGTGTCACAAGGGATCATTAGATTGTTAGCCTGCATTGGGTCACAATGGTTCCTTGCTTCTCTTAACCTCTGTGGTGTCACAATGCATTCCAAGCCCTTTTAGGACACTTGGTCTTACAATGAACCATTTGATTCTTGGCCTTCATGGTGTCATAATGGTTCCTTGCTTCTATAGGTCCCCATGCTGTCAAGGTTCATCCGTGGTCATTTTGCGCCCCCTGGTGTCAAAAGGGATTCTTAGATTGTTAGCCTACATTGGGTCACAATGGTTCCTTGCTTCTCTTAACCTCTGTGCTGTCACAATGCATCCCATGCCCTTTTAGGCCACTTGATGTCACAATGAATCATTTGATTCTTGGCCTCCATGGTGGCATAATTGTACCAGGTTTTACTTGGGCCCCATGCTTTCACAATTGATCCCTGCCCCTTTTAGGCCCCCTGGTGTCACAAGGGATCATTAGATTGTTAGCCGGCATTGGGTCACAATGGTTCCTTGCTTCTCTTAACTCCTGTGGTGTCACAATGCATCCCATGCCCTTTTAGGCCACTTGATGTCACAATGAATCATTTGATTCTTGGCCTCCATGGTGTCATAATGGTTCCTTGTTTCTCTTGGGGCCCATGCTGTCACAATTCATCCCTGGCCCTTTTACGCCCCCGGGTGTCAAATGGGATCCTGGGAATATTAGCCTCCATTGGGTCACAATGGATCCTTGCTTCTCTTAACCCCTGTGCTGTCACAATGCATCCCATGCCCTTTTAGGCCACTTGATGTCACAATGAATCATTTGATTCTTGGCCTCCATGGTGGCATAACAGATCCTTGCTTCTATTGGTCCCCGTGCTGTAACAATCCATCCCTGGCCCTTTTTATACACCCTGGTGCCACAAGGGATCATTAGATTGTTAGCCTGCATTGGGTCACAATGGTTCCTTGCTTCTCTTAACCTCTGTGGTGTCACAATGCATTCCAAGCCCTTTTAGGCCACTTGGTCTTACAATGAACCAGTCGATTATTGGCCTTCATGGTGTCATAATGGTTCCTTGTTTCTATAGGTCCGCATGCTGTCAGAGTTCATCCGTGGTCCTTTTGCGCCCCCTGGTGTCAAAAGGGATTCTTAGATTGTTAGCCTGCATTGGGTCACAATGGTTCCTTGCTTCTCTTAACCCCTGTGGTGTCACAATGCATCCCATGCCCTTTTAGGCCACTTGATGTCACAATGAATCATTTGATTCTTGGCCTCCATGGTGGCATAATTGTACCAGGTTTTACTTGGGCCCCATGCTTTCACAATTGATCCCTGCCCCTTTTAGGCCCCCTGGTGTCACAAGGGATCATTAGATTGTTAGCCGGCATTGGGTCACAATGGTTCCTTGCTTCTCTTAACCTCTGTGGTGTCACAATGCATCCCATGCCCTTTTAGGCCACTTGATGTCACAATGAATCATTTGATTCTTGGCCTCCATGGTGTCATAATGGTTCCTTGTTTCTATTGGGCCCCATGCTGTCACAATTCATCCCTGGCCCTTTTACGGCCCCTGGTGTCAAATGGGATCCTGGGAATATTAGCCTCCATTGGGTCACAATGGTTCCTTGCTTCTCTTAACCCCTGTGCTGTCACAATGCATCCCATGCCCTTTTAGGCCACTTGATGTCACAATGAATCATTTGATTCTTGGCCTCCATGGTGGCAGAATTGTACCAGGTTTTACTTGGGCCCTGTGCTTTCACAATTAATCTCTGCCCCTTTTAGGCCCATTGGTGTCACAAGGGATCATTAGATTGTTAGCCGGCATTGGGTCACAATGGTTCCTTGCTTCTCTTATCCTCTGTGGTGTCACAATGCATCCCATGCCCTTTTAGGCCACTTGATGTCACAATGAATCATTTGATTCTTGGCCTCCATGGTGTCATAATGGTTCCTTGTTTCTATTGGGCCCCATGCTGTCACAATTCATCCCTGGCCCTTTTACGCCCCCTGGTGTCAAATGGGATCCTGGGATTATTAGCCTCCATTGGGTCACAATGGATCCTTGCTTCTCTTAACCCCTGTGCTTTCACAATGCATCCCATGCCCTTTTAGGCCACTTGATGTCACAATGAATCATTTGATTCTTGGCCTCCACGGTGGCATAATAGATCCTTGCTTCTATTGGTCCCCGTGCTGTAACAATCCATCCCTGGCCCTTTTTATACCCCCCGGTGCCACAAGGGATCATTAGATTGTTAGCCTGCATTGGGTCACAATGGTTCCTTGCTTCTCTTAACCTCTGTGCTGTCACAATGCATTCCAAGCCCTTTTAGGCCACTTGATGTCACAATGAACCATTTGATTCTTGGCCTTCATGGTGTCATAATGGTTCCTTGCTTCTATAGGTCCCCATGCTGTCAGAGTTCATCCGTGGTCCTTTTGCGCCCCCTGGTGTCAAAAGGGATTCTTAGATTGTTAGCCTGCATTGGGTTACAATGGTGCCTTGCTTCTCTTAACCCCTGTGGTGTCACAATGCATCCCATGCCCTTTTAGGCCACTTGATGTCACAATGAATCATTTGATTCTTGGCCTCCATGGTGGCGAAATTGTACCAGGTTTTAATTGGGCCCCATGCTTTCACAATACATCCCTGCCCTTTTAGGCCCATTGGTGTCAAAAGGGATCATTAGATTGTTAGCCTCCATTGGGTCACAATGGATCCTTGCTTCTCTTAACCTCTGTGGTGTCACAATGCATCCCATGCCCTTTTAGGCCACTTGATGTCACAATGAATTATTTGATTCTTGGCCTCCATGGTGGCATAATAGATCCTTGCTTCTATTGGTCCCCGTGCTGTAACAATCCATCCCTGGCCCTTTTTATACCCCCTGGTGTCACAAGGGATCATTAGATTGTTAGCCTGCATTGGGTCACAATGGTTCCTTGCTTCTCTTAACCTCTGTGCTGTCACAATGCATTCCAAGCCCTTTTAGGCCACTTGGTCTTACAATGAACCATTTGATTCTTGGCCTTCATGGTGTCATAATGGTTCCTTGCTTCTATAGGTCCCCATGCTGTCAGAGTTCATCCGTGGTCCTTTTGCGCCACCTGGTTTCAAAAGGGATTCTTAGATTGTTAGCCTGCATTGGGTTACAATGGTGCCTTGCTTCTCTTAACCCCTGTGGTGTCACAATGCATCCCATGCCCTTTTAGGCCACTTGATGTCACAATGAATCATTTGATTCTTGGCCTCCATGTTGGCTTGATTGTACCATGTTTTCACTGGGCCCCATGCTTTCACAATTCATCCCTGGCCCTTTTAGGCCCATTGGTGTCACAAGGGATCATTAGATTGTTAGCCTGCATTGGGTCACAATGGTTCCTTGCTTCTCTTAACCTCTGTGGTGTCACAATGCATTCCAAGCCCTTTTAGGCCACTTGGTCTTACAATGAACCATTTGATTCTTGGCCTTCATGGTGTCATAATGGTTCCTTGCTTCTATAGGTCCCCATGCTGTCAAGGTACATCCGTGGTCATTTTGCGCCCCCTGGTGTCAAAAGGGATTCTTAGATTGTTAGCCTGCATTGGGTCACAATGGTTCCATGCTTCTCTTAACCCCTGTGGTGTCACAATGCATCCCATGCCCTTTTAGGCCACTTGATGTCACAATGAATCATTTGATTCTTGGCCTCCATGGTGTCATAATGGTTCCTTGTTTCTATTGGTCCCCATGCTGTCACAATTCATCCCTGGCCCTTTTACGCCCCCTGGTGTCAAATGGAATCCTGGGATTATTAGCCTCCATTGGGTCACAATGGATCCTTGCTTCTCTTAACCCCTGTGCTGTCACAATGCATCCCATGCCCTTTTAGGACACTTGATGTCACAATGAATTATTTGATTCTTGGCCTCCACGGTGGCATAATTGATCCTTGCTTCTATTGGTCCCCGTGCTGTAACAATCCATCCCTGGCCCTTTTTATACCCCCTGGTGCCACAAGGGATCATTAGATTGTTAGCCTGCATTGGGTCACAATGGTTCCTTGATTCTCTTAACCTCTGTGGTGTCACAATGCATCCCATGCCCTTTTAGGCCACTTGATGTCACAATGAATCATTTGATTCTTGGCCTTCATGGTGTCATAATGGTTCCTTGCTTCTATAGGTCCCCATGCTGTCAGAGTTCATCCGTGGTCCTTTTGCGCCCCCTGGTGTCAAAAGGGATTCTTAGATTGTTAGCCTGCATTGGGTTACAATGGTGCCTTGCTTCTCTTAACCCCTGTGGTGTCACAATGCATCCCATGCCCTTTTAGGCCACTTGATGTCACAATGAATCATTTGATTCTTGGCCTCCATGTTGGCTTGATTGTACCATGTTTTCACTGGGCCCCATGCTTTCACAATACATCCCTGCCCTTTTAGGCCCATTGGTGTCAAAAGGGATCATTAGATTGTTAGCCTCCATTGGGTCACAATGGATCCTTGCTTCTCTTAACCTCTGTGCTGTCACAATGCATCCCATGCCCTTTTAGGCCACTTGATGTCACAATGAACCATTTGATTCTTGGCCTCCATGGTGGCATAATAGATCCTTGCTTCTATTGGTCCCCGTGCTGTAACAATCCATCCCTGGCCCTTTTTATACCCCCTGGTGTCACAAGGGATCATTAGATTGTTAGCCTGCATTGGGTCACAATGGTTCCTTGCTTCTCTTAACCCCTGTGGTGTCACAATGCATCCCATGCCCTTTTAGGCCACTTGATGTCACAATGAATCATTTGATTCTTGGCCTCCATGGTGGCGTAATTGTACCAGGTTTTAATTGGACCCCATGCTTTCACAATACATGCCTGCCCCTTTTAGGCCCATTGGTGTCACAAGGGATCATTAGATTGTTAGCCTCCATTGGGTCATAATGGATCCTTGCTTCTCTTAACCCCTGTGCTGTCACAATGCATCCCATGCCCTTTTAGGCCACTTGGTCTTACAATGAACCATTTGATTCTTGGCCTCCATGGTGGCATAATAGATCCTTGCTTCTATTGGTCCCCGTGCTGTAACAATCCATCCCTGATCCTTTTAGGCCCATTGGTGTCACTAGGGATCATTAGATTGTTAGCCTCCATTGGGTCACAATGGATCCTTGCTTCTCTTAACCTCTGTGGTGTCACAATGCATTCCAAGCCCTTTTAGGCCACTTGGTCTTACAATGAACCATTTGATTCTTGGCCTTCATGGTGTCATAATGGTTCCTTGCTTCCATAGGTCCCCATGCTGTCAGAGTCCATCCGTGGCCCTTTTGCGCCCCCAGGTGTCACAAGGGATTCTTAGATTGTTAGCCTGCATTGGGTAACAATGGTTCCTTGGTTCTCTTAACACCTGTGGTGTCACAATGCATCCCATGCCCTTTTAGGCCACTTGATGTCACAATGAATCATTTGATTCTTGGCCTCCATGGTGGCGAAATTGTACCATGTTTTCACTGGGCCCCATGCTTTCACAATACATCCCTGCCCCTTTTACGCCCATTGGTGTCAAAAGGGATTATTAGATTGTTAGCCTCCATTGGGTCACAATGGATCCTTGCTTCTCTTAACCCCTGTGCTGTCACAATGCATCCCATGCCCTTTTAGGCCACTTGATGTCACAATGAATCATTTGATTCTTGGCCTCCACGGTGGCATAATAGATCCTTGCTTCTATTGGTCCCCGTGCTGTAACAATCCATCCCTGGCCCTTTTTATACCCCCTGGTGCCACAAGGGATCATTAGATTGTTAGCCTGCATTGGGTCACAATGGTTCCTTGCTTCTCTTAACCTCTGTGGTGTCACAATGCATTCCAAGCCCTTTTAGGCCACTTGGTCTTACAATGAACCATTTGATTCTTGGCCTTCATGGTGTCATAATGGTTCCTTGCTTCTATAGGTCCCCATGCTCTCAAGGTTCATCCGTGGTCATTTTTCGCCCCCTGGTGTCAAAAGGGATTCTTAGATTGTTAGCCTTCATTGGGTTACAATGGTGCCTTGCTTCTCTTAACCCCTGTGGTGTCACAATGCATCCCATGCCCTTTTAGGCCACTTGATGTCACAATGAATCATTTGATTCTTGGCCTCCATGGTGGCATAATTGTACCAGGTTTTACTGGGGCCCCATGCTTTCACAATTCATCCTTGGCCCTTTAAGGCCCATTGGTGTCACAAGGGATCATTAGATTGTTAGCCTGCATGGGGTCACAATGGTTCCTTGCTTCTCTTAACCTCTGTGGTGTCACAATGCATTCCAAGCCCTTTTAGGCCACTTGGTCTTACAATGAACCATTTGATTCTTGGCCTTCATGGTGTCATAATGGTTCCTTGCTTCTATAGGTCCCCATGCTGTCACGGTTCATCCGTGGTCCTTTTGCGCCCCCTGGTGTCAAAAGGGATTCTTAGATTGTTAGCCTACATTGGGTCACAATGGTTCCTTGCTTCTCTTAACCCCTGTGGTGTCACAATGCATCCCATGCCCTTTTAGGCCACTTGATGTCACAATGAATCATTTGATTCTTGGCCTCCATGGTGGCATAATAGATCCTTGCTTCTATTGGTCCCCGTGTTGTAACAATTCATCCCTGCCCCTTTTAGGCCCATTGGTGTCACAAGGGATCATTAGATTGTTAGCCTGCATTGGGTCACAATGGTTCCTTGCTTCTCTTAACCTCTGTGGTGTCACAATGCATCCCATGCCCTTTTAGGCCACTTGATGTCACAATGAATCATTTGATTCTTGGCCTCCATGGTGGCATAATAGATCCTTGCTTCTATTGGTCCCCGTGCTGTAACAATCCATCCCTGGCCCTTTTTATACCCCCCGGTGCCACAAGGGATCATTAGATTGTTAGCCTGCATTGGGTCACAATGGTTCCTTGCTTCCCTTAACCTCTGTGCTGTCACAATGCATTCCAAGCCCTTTTAGGCCACTTGATGTCACAATGAACCATTTGATTCTTGGCCTTCATGGTGTCATAATGGTTCCTTGCTTCTATAGGTCCCCATGCTGTCAGAGTTCATCCGTGGTCCTTTTGCGCCCCCTGGTGTCACAAGGGATTCTTAGATTGTTAGCCTGCATTGGGTAACAATGGTTCCTTGGTTCTCTTAACACCTGTGGTGTCACAATGCATCCCATGCCCTTTTAGGCCACTTGATGTCACAATGAATCATTTGATTCTTGGCCTCCATGTTGGCTTGATTGTACCATGTTTTCACTGGGCCCCATGCTTTCACAATACATCCCTGACCCTTTTAGGCCCATTGGTGTCAAAAGGGATCCTTAGATTGTTAGCCTCAATTGGGTGACAATGGATCCTTGCTTCTCTTAACCCCTGTGCTGTCACAATGCATCCCATGCCCTTTTAGGCCACTTGATGTCACAATGAATCATTTGATTCTTGGCCTCCACGGTGGCATAATAGATCCTTGCTTCTATTGGTCCCCGTGCTGTAACAATCCATCCCTGGCCCTTTTTATACCCCCTGGTGCCACAAGGGATCATTACATTGTTAGCCTGCATAGGGTCACAATGGTTCCTTGCTTCTCTTAACCTCTGTGGTGTCACAATGCATTCCAAGCCCTTTTAGGCCACTTGATGTCACAATGAACCATTTGATTCTTGGCCTTCATGGTGTCATAATGGTTCCTTGCTTCTATAGGTCCCCATGCTGTCAGAGTTCATCCGTGGTCATTTTGCGCCCCCTTGTGCCACAAGGGATTCTTAGATTGTTAGCCTGCATTGGGTCACAATGGTTCCTTGCTTCTCTTAACCCCTGTGGTGTCACAATGCATCCCATGCCCTTTTAGGCCACTTGATGTCACAATGAATCATTTGATTCTTGGCCTCCATGGTGGCGAAATTGTACCAGGTTTTAATTGGGCCCCATGCTTTCACAATACATCCCTGCCCTTTAAGGCCCATTGGTGTCAAAAGGGATCATTAGATTGTTAGCCTCCATTGGGTCACAATGGATCCTTGCTTCTCTTAACCTCTGTGCTGTCACAATGCATTCCAAGCCCTTTTAGGCCACTTGATGTCACAATGAACCATTTGATTCTTGGCCTTCATGGTGTCATAATGGTTCCTTGTTTCTATAGGTCCCCATGCTGTCAGAGTTCATCCGTGGTCCTTTTGCACCCCCTGGTGTCAAAAGGGATTCTTAGATTGTTAGCCTGCATTGGGTTGCAATGGTGCCTTGCTTCTCTTAACCCCTGTGGTGTCACAATGCATCCCATGCCCTTTTAGGCCACTTGATGTCACAATGAATCATTTGATTCTTGGCCTCCATGGTGGCGAAATTGTACCAGGTTTTAATTGGGCCCCATGCTTTCACAATACATCCCTGCCCTTTTAGGCCCATTGGTGTCAAAAGGGATCATTAGATTGTTAGCCTCCATTGGGTCACAATGGATCCTTGCTTCTCTTAACCTCTGTGGTGTCACAATGCATCCCATGCCCTTTTAGGCCACTTGATGTCACAATGAATTATTTGATTCTTGGCCTCCATGGTGGCATAATAGATCCTTGCTTCTATTGGTCCCCGTGCTGTAACAATCCATCCCTGGCCCTTTTAGGCCCATTGGTGTCACTAGGGATCCTTAGATTGTTAGCCTCAATTGGGTGACAATGGATCCTTGCTTCTCTTAACCTCTGTGGTGTCACAATGCATTCCAAGCCCTTTTAGGCCACTTGGTCTTACAATGAACCATTTGATTCTTGGCCTTCATGGTATCATAATGGTTCCTTGCTTCCATAGGTCCCCATGCTGTCAGAGTCCATCCGTGGCCCTTTTGCGCCCCCTGGTGTCACAAGGGATTCTTAGATTGTTAGCCTGCATTGGGTAACAATGGTTCCTTGGTTCTCTTAACCCCTGTGGTGTCACAATGCATCCCATGCCCTTTTAGGCCACTTGATGTCACAATGAATCATTTGATTCTTGGCCTCCATGGTGGCGAAATTGTACCATGTTTTCACTGGGCCCCATGCTTTCACAATACATCCCTGCCCCTTTTAGGCCCATTGGTGTCAAAAGGGATTATTAGATTATTAGCCTCCATTGGGTCACAATGGATCCTTGCTTCTCTTAACCCCTGTGGTGTCACAATGCATCCCATGCCCTTTTAGGCCACTTGATGTCACAATGAATCATTTGATTCTTGGCCTCCACGGTGGCATAATTGATCCTTGCTTCTATTGGTCCCCGTGCTGTAACAATCCATCCCTGGCCCTTTTTATACCCCCTGGTGCCACAAGGGATCATTAGATTGTTAGCCTGCATTGGGTCACAATGGTTCCTTGATTCTCTTAACCTCTGTGGTGTCACAATGCATCCCATGCCCTTTTAGGCCACTTGGTCTTACAATGAACCATTTGATTCTTGGCCTTCATGGTGTCATAATGGTTCCTTGCTTCCATAGGTCCCCATGCTGTCAGAGTCCATCCGTGGTCCTTTTGCGCCCCCTGGTGTCAAAAGGGATTCTTAGATTGTTAGCCTGCATTGGGTTACAATGGTGCCTTGCTTCTCTTAACCCCTGTGGTGTCACAATGCATCCCATGCCCTTTTAGGCCACTTGATGTCACAATGAATCATTTGATTCTTGGCCTCCATGTTGGCTTGATTGTACCATGTTTTCACTGGGCCCCATGCTTTCACAATACATCCCTGACCCTTTTAGGCCCATTGGTGTCAAAAGGGATCCTTAGATTGTTAGCCTCAATTGGGTCACAATGGATCCTTGCTTCTCTTAACCCCTGTGGTGTCACAATGCATCCCATGCCCTTTTAGGCCACTTGATGTCACAATGAATCATTTGATTCTTGGCCTCCACGGTGGCATAATTGATCCTTGCTTCTATTGGTCCCCGTGCTGTAACAATCCATCCCTGGCCCTTTTTATACCCCCTGGTGCCACAAGGGATCATTAGATTGTTAGCCTGCATTGGGTCACAATGGTTCCTTGATTCTCTTAACCTCTGTGGTGTCACAATGCATCCCATGCCCTTTTAGGCCACTTGGTCTTACAATGAACCATTTGATTCTTGGCCTTCATGGTGTCATAATGGTTCCTTGCTTCTATAGGTCCCCATGCTGTCAGAGTTCATCCGTGGTCCTTTTGCGCCCCCTGGTGTCAAAAGGGATTCTTAGATTGTTAGCCTGCATTGGGTTACAATGGTGCCTTGCTTCTCTTAACCCCTGTGGTGTCACAATGCATCCCATGCCCTTTTAGGCCACTTGATTTCACAATGAATCATTTGATTCTTGGCCTCCATGTTGGCTTGATTGTACCATGTTTTCACTGGGCCCCATGCTTTCACAATACATCCCTGACCCTTTTAGGCCCATTGGTGTCAAAAGGGATCCTTAGATTGTTAGCCTCAATTGGGTGACAATGGATCCTTGCTTCTCTTAACCCCTGTGCTGTCACAATGCATCCCATGCCCTTTTAGGCCACTTGATGTCACAATGAATCATTTGATTCTTGGCCTCCACGGTGGCATAATAGATCCTTGCTTCTATTGGTCCCCGTGCTGTAACAATCCATCCCTGGCCCTTTTTATACCCCCCGGTGCCACAAGGGATCATTAGATTGTTAGCCTGCATAGGGTCACAATGGTTCCTTGCTTCTCTTAACCTCTGTGGTGTCACAATGCATTCCAAGCCCTTTTAGGCCACTTGATGTCACAATGAACCATTTGATTCTTGGCCTTCATGGTGTCATAATGGTTCCTTGCTTCTATAGGTCCCCATGCTGTCAGAGTTCATCCGTGGTCATTTTGCGCCCCCTTGTGCCACAAGGGATTCTTAGATTGTTAGCCTGCATTGGGTCACAATGGTTCCTTGCTTCTCTTAACCCCTGTGGTGTCACAATGCATCCCATGCCCTTTTAGGCCACTTGATGTCACAATGAATCATTTGATTCTTGGCCTCCATGGTGGCGAAATTGTACCAGGTTTTAATTGGGCCCCATGCTTTCACAATACATCCCTGCCCTTTAAGGCCCATTGGTGTCACAAGGGATCATTAGATTGTTAGCCTCCATTGGGTCACAATGGATCCTTGCTTCCCTTAACCTCTGTGGTGTCACAATGCATCCCATGCCCTTTTAGGCCACTTGATGTCACAATGAATTATTTGATTCTTGGCCTCCATGGTGGCATAATAGATCCTTGCTTCTATTGGTCCCCGTGCTGTAACAATCCATCCCTGGCACTTTTTATACCCCCTGGTGTCACAAGGGATCATTAGATTGTTAGCCTGCATTGGGTCACAATGGTTCCTTGCTTCTCTTAACCTCTGTGCTGTCACAATGCATCCCATGCCCTTTTAGGCCACTTGATGTCACAATGAATCATTTGATTCTTGGCCTCCATGGTGGCATAATAGATCCTTGCTTCTATTGGTCCCCGTGTTGTAACAATTCATCCCTGCCCCTTTTAGGCCCATTGGTGTCACAAGGGATCATTAGATTGTTAGCCTGCATTGGGTCACAATGGTTCCTTGCTTCTCTTAACCTCTGTGGTGTCACAATGCATCCCATGCCCTTTTAGGCCACTTGATGTCACAATGAATCATTTGATTCTTGGCCTCCATGGTGGCATAATAGATCCTTGCTTCTATTGGTCCCCGTGCTGTAACAATCCATCCCTGGCCCTTTTTATACCCCCCGGTGCCACAAGGGATCATTAGATTGTTAGCCTGCATTGGGTCACAATGGTTCCTTGCTTCTCTTAACCTCTGTGCTGTCACAATGCATTCCAAGCCCTTTTAGGCCACTTGATGTCACAATGAACCATTTGATTCTTGGCCTTCATGGTGTCATAATGGTTCCTTGCTTCTATAGGTCCCCATGCTGTCAGAGTTCATCCGTGGTCCTTTTGCGCCACCTGGTTTCAAAAGGGATTCTTAGATTGTTAGCCTGCATTGGGTCACAATGGTTCCTTGCTTCTCTTAACCCCTGTGGTGTCACAATGCATCCCATGCCCTTTTAGGCCACTTGATGTCACAATGAATCATTTGATTCTTGGCCTCCATGGTGGCATAATTGTACCAGGTTTTACTGGGGCCCCATGCTTTCACAATTCATCCCTGGCCCTTTTAGGCCCATTGGTGTCACAAGGGATCATTAGATTGTTAGCCTGCATTGGGTCACAATGGTTCCTTGCTTCTCTTAACCTCTGTGGTGTCACAATGCATCCCATGCCCTTTTAGGCCTCTTGGTCTTACAATGAACCATTTGATTCTTGGCCTTCATGGTGTCATAATGGTTCCTTGCTTCTATAGGTCCCCATGCTGTCAAGGTTCATCCGTGGTCATTTTGGGCCCCCTGGTGTCAAAAGGGATTCTTAGATTGTTAGCCTGCATTGGGTCACAATGGTTCCTTGCTTCTCTTAACCCCTGTGGTGTCACAATGCATCCCATGCCCTTTTAGGCCACTTGATGTCACAATGAATCATTTGATTCTTGGCCTCCATGGTGTCATAATGGTTCCTTGTTTCTATTGGTCCCCATGCTGTCACAATTCATCCCTGGCCCTTTTACGCCCCCTGGTGTCAAATGGAATCCTGGGATTATTAGCCTCCATTGGGTCACAATGGATCCTTGCTTCTCTTAACCCCTGTGGTGTCACAATGCATCCCATGCCCTTTTAGGCCACTTGATGTCACAATGAATCATTTGATTCTTGGCCTCCACGGTGGCATAATTGATCCTTGCTTCTATTGGTCCCCGTGCTGTAACAATCCATCCCTGGCCCTTTTTATACCCCCCGGTGCCACAAGGGATCATTAGATTGTTAGCCTGCATAGGGTCACAATGGTTCCTTGCTTCTCTTAACCTCTGTGGTGTCACAATGCATCCCATGCCCTTTTAGGCCACTTGGTCTTACAATGAACCATTTGATTCTTGGCCTTCATGGTGTCATAATGGTTCCTTGCTTCTATAGGTCCCCATGCTGTCAGAGTTCATCCGTGGTCCTTTTGCGCCACCTGGTTTCAAAAGGGATTCATAGATTGTTAGCCTGCATTGGGTCACAATGGTTCCTTGCTTCTCTTAACCTCTGTGGTGTCACAATGCATTCCAAGCCCTTTTAGGCCACTTGATGTCACAATGAACCATTTGATTCTTGGCCTTCATGGTGTCATAATGGTTCCTTGCTTCTATAGGTCCCCATGCTGTCAGAGTTCATCCGTGGTCATTTTGCGCCCCCTTGTGCCACAAGGGATTCTTAGATTGTTAGCCTGCATTGGGTCACAATGGTTCCTTGCTTCTCTTAACCCCTGTGGTGTCACAATGCATCCCATGCCCTTTTAGGCCACTTGATGTCACAATGAATCATTTGATTCTTGGCCTCCATGGTGGCGAAATTGTACCAGGTTTTAATTGGGCCCCATGCTTTCACAATACATCCCTGCCCTTTAAGGCCCATTGGTGTCACAAGGGATCATTAGATTGTTAGCCTCCATTGGGTCACAATGGATCCTTGCTTCCCTTAACCTCTGTGGTGTCACAATGCATCCCATGCCCTTTTAGGCCACTTGATGTCACAATGAATTATTTGATTCTTGGCCTCCATGGTGGCATAATAGATCCTTGCTTCTATTGGTCCCCGTGCTGTAACAATCCATCCCTGGCACTTTTTATACCCCCTGGTGTCACAAGGGATCATTAGATTGTTAGCCTGCATTGGGTCACAATGGTTCCTTGCTTCTCTTAACCTCTGTGCTGTCACAATGCATCCCATGCCCTTTTAGGCCACTTGATGTCACAATGAATCATTTGATTCTTGGCCTCCATGGTGGCATAATAGATCCTTGCTTCTATTGGTCCCCGTGTTGTAACAATTCATCCCTGCCCCTTTTAGGCCCATTGGTGTCACAAGGGATCATTAGATTGTTAGCCTGCATTGGGTCACAATGGTTCCTTGCTTCTCTTAACCTCTGTGGTGTCACAATGCATCCCATGCCCTTTTAGGCCACTTGATGTCACAATGAATCATTTGATTCTTGGCCTCCATGGTGGCATAATAGATCCTTGCTTCTATTGGTCCCCGTGCTGTAACAATCCATCCCTGGCCCTTTTTATACCCCCCGGTGCCACAAGGGATCATTAGATTGTTAGCCTGCATTGGGTCACAATGGTTCCTTGCTTCTCTTAACCTCTGTGCTGTCACAATGCATTCCAAGCCCTTTTAGGCCACTTGATGTCACAATGAACCATTTGATTCTTGGCCTTCATGGTGTCATAATGGTTCCTTGCTTCTATAGGTCCCCATGCTGTCAGAGTTCATCCGTGGTCCTTTTGCGCCACCTGGTTTCAAAAGGGATTCTTAGATTGTTAGCCTGCATTGGGTCACAATGGTTCCTTGCTTCTCTTAACCCCTGTGGTGTCACAATGCATCCCATGCCCTTTTAGGCCACTTGATGTCACAATGAATCATTTGATTCTTGGCCTCCATGGTGGCATAATTGTACCAGGTTTTACTGGGGCCCCATGCTTTCACAATTCATCCCTGGCCCTTTTAGGCCCATTGGTGTCACAAGGGATCATTAGATTGTTAGCCTGCATTGGGTCACAATGGTTCCTTGCTTCTCTTAACCTCTGTGGTGTCACAATGCATCCCATGCCCTTTTAGGCCTCTTGGTCTTACAATGAACCATTTGATTCTTGGCCTTCATGGTGTCATAATGGTTCCTTGCTTCTATAGGTCCCCATGCTGTCAAGGTTCATCCGTGGTCATTTTGGGCCCCCTGGTGTCAAAAGGGATTCTTAGATTGTTAGCCTGCATTGGGTCACAATGGTTCCTTGCTTCTCTTAACCCCTGTGGTGTCACAATGCATCCCATGCCCTTTTAGGCCACTTGATGTCACAATGAATCATTTGATTCTTGGCCTCCATGGTGTCATAATGGTTCCTTGTTTCTATTGGTCCCCATGCTGTCACAATTCATCCCTGGCCCTTTTACGCCCCCTGGTGTCAAATGGAATCCTGGGATTATTAGCCTCCATTGGGTCACAATGGATCCTTGCTTCTCTTAACCCCTGTGGTGTCACAATGCATCCCATGCCCTTTTAGGCCACTTGATGTCACAATGAATCATTTGATTCTTGGCCTCCACGGTGGCATAATTGATCCTTGCTTCTATTGGTCCCCGTGCTGTAACAATCCATCCCTGGCCCTTTTTATACCCCCCGGTGCCACAAGGGATCATTAGATTGTTAGCCTGCATAGGGTCACAATGGTTCCTTGCTTCTCTTAACCTCTGTGGTGTCACAATGCATCCCATGCCCTTTTAGGCCACTTGGTCTTACAATGAACCATTTGATTCTTGGCCTTCATGGTGTCATAATGGTTCCTTGCTTCTATAGGTCCCCATGCTGTCAGAGTTCATCCGTGGTCCTTTTGCGCCACCTGGTTTCAAAAGGGATTCATAGATTGTTAGCCTGCATTGGGTCACAATGGTTCCTTGCTTCTCTTAACCCCTGTGGTGTCACAATGCATCCCATGCCCTTTTAGGCCACTTGATGTCACAATGAATCATTTGATTCTTGGCCTCCATGGTGGCTTGATTGTACCATGTTTTCACTGGGCCCCATGCTTTCACAATACATCCCTGCCCCTTTTACGCCCATTGGTGTCAAAAGGGATTATTAGATTGTTAGCCTCCATTGGGTCACAATGGATCCTTGCTTCTCTTAACCCCTGTGCTGTCACAATGCATCCCATGCCCTTTTAGGCCACTTGATGTCACAATGAATCATTTGATTCTTGGCCTGCACGGTGGCATAATAGATCCTTGCTTCTATTGGTCCCCGTGCTGTAACAATCCATCCCTGGCCCTTTTTATACCCCCCGGTGCCACAAGGGATCATTAGATTGTTAGCCTGCATTGGGTCACAATGGTTCCTTGCTTCTCTTAACCTCTGTGGTGTCACAATGCATTCCAAGCCCTTTTAGGCCACTTGATGTCACAATGAACCATTTGATTCTTGGCCTTCATGGTGTCATAATGGTTCCTTGCTTCTATAGGTCCCCATGCTGTCAGAGTTCATCCGTGGTCCTTTTGCGCCCCCTGGTGTCAAAAGGGATTCTTAGATTGTTAGCCTGCATTGGGTTACAATGGTGCCTTGGTTCTCTTAACCCCTGTGGTGTCACAATGCATCCCATGCCCTTTTAGGCCACTTGATGTCACAATGAATCATTTGATTCTTGGCCTCCATGTTGGCTTGATTGTACCATGTTTTCACTGGGCCCCATGCTTTCACAATCCATCCCTGACCCTTTTAGGCCCATTGGTGTCAAAAGGGATCCTTAGATTGTTAGCCTCAATTGGGTGACAATGGATCCTTGCTTTTCTTAACCTCTGTGGTGTCACAATGCATTCCAAGCCCTTTTAGGCCACTTGATGTCACAATGAACCATTTGATTCTTGGCCGTCATGGTGTCATAATCGTTCCTTGCTTCTATAGGTCCCCATGCTGTCAGAGTTCATCCGTGGTCATTTTGCGCCCCCTTGTGCCACAAGGGATTCTTAGATTGTTAGCCTGCATTGGGTCACAATGGTTCCTTGCTTCTCTTAACCCCTGTGGTGTCACAATGCATCCCATGCCCTTTTAGGCCACTTGATGTCACAATGAATCATTTGATTCTTGGCCTCCATGGTGGCGAAATTGTACCAGGTTTTAATTGGGCCCCATGCTTTCACAATACATCCCTGCCCTTTTAGGCCCATTGGTGTCAAAAGGGATCATTAGATTGTTAGCCTCCATTGGGTCACAATGGATCCTTGCTTCTCTTAACGCCTGTGCTGTCACAATGCATCCCATGCCCTTTTAGGCCACTTGATGTCACAATGAATTATTTGATTCTTGGCCTCCATGGTGGCATAATAGATCCTTGCTTCTATTGGTCCCCGTGCTGTAACAATCCATCCCTGGGCCTTTTTATACCCCCTGGTGTCACAAGGGATCATTAGATTGTTAGCCTGCATTGGGTCACAATGGTTCCTTGCTTCTCTTAACCTCTGTGCTGTCACAATGCATCCCATGCCCTTTTAGGCCACTTGATGTCACAATGAATCATTTGATTCTTGGCCTCCATGGTGGCATAATAGATCCTTGCTTCTATTGGTCCCCGTGTTGTAACAATTCATCCCTGCCCCTTTTAGGCCCATTGGTGTCACAAGGGATCATTAGATTGTTAGCCTGCATTGGGTCACAATGGTTCCTTGCTTCTCTTAACCTCTGTGGTGTCACAATGCATCCCATGCCCTTTTAGGCCACTTGATGTCACAATGAATCATTTGATTCTTGGCCTTCATGGTGTCATAATGGTTCCTTGCTTCTATAGGTCCCCATGCTGTCAGAGTTCATCCGTGGTCCTTTTGCGCCACCTGGTTTCAAAAGGGATTCTTAGATTGTTAGCCTGCATTGGGTCACAATGGTTCCTTGCTTCTCGTAACCCCTGTGGTGTCACAATGCATCCCATGCCCTTTTAGGCCACTTGATGTCACAATGAATCATTTGATTCTTGGCCTCCATGGTGGCATAACTGTACCAGGTTTTACTGGGGTCCCATGCTTTCACAATTCATCCCTGGCCCTTTTAGGCCCATTGGTGTCACAAGGGATCATTAGATTGTTAGCCTGCATTGGGTCACAATGGTTCCTTGCTTCTCTTAACCTCTGTGGTGTCACAATGCATTCCAAGCCCTTTTAGGCCACTTGGTCTTACAATGAACCATTTGATTCTTGGCCTTCATGGTGTCATAATGGTTCCTTGCTTCTATAGGTCCCCATGCTGTCAAGGTTCATCCGTGGTCCTTTTGCGCCCCCTGTTGTCAAAAGGGATTCTTAGATTGTTAGCCTGCATTGGGTCACAATGGTTCCTTGCTTCTCTTAACCCCTGTGCTGTCACAATGCATCCCATGCCCTTTTAGGCCACTTGATGTCACAATGAATCAT
This sequence comes from Cinclus cinclus, assembly GCF_963662255.1. Taxonomy (NCBI): domain Eukaryota; kingdom Metazoa; phylum Chordata; class Aves; order Passeriformes; family Cinclidae; genus Cinclus; species Cinclus cinclus. The sequence continues at coordinate 810,939 of NW_026912047.1, forward strand.
TTGATTCTTGGCCTCCATGGTGTCATAATGGTTCCTTGTTTCTATTGGTCCCCATGCTGTCACAATTCATCCCTGGCCCTTTTACGCCCCCTGGTGTCAAATGGAATCCTGGGATTATTAGCCTCCATTGGGTCACAATGGATCCTTGCTTCTCTTAACCCCTGTGGTGTCACAATGCATCCCATGCCCTTTTAGGCCACTTGATGTCACAATGAATCATTTGATTCTTGGCCTCCACGGTGGCATAATTGATCCTTGCTTCTATTGGTCCCCGTGCTGCATCAATCCATCCCTGGCCCTTTTTATACCCCCTGGTGCCACAAGGGATCATTAGATTGTTAGCCTGCATTGGGTCACAATGGTTCCTTGCTTCTCTTAACCTCTGTGGTGTCACAATGCATTCCAAGCCCTTTTAGGCCACTTGGTCTTACAATGAACCATTTGATTCTTGGCCTTCATGGTGTCATAATGGTTCCTTGCTTCCAGAGGTCCCCATGCTGTCAGAGTCCATCCGTGGCCCTTTTGCGCCCCCTGGTGTCACAAGGGATTCTTAGATTTTTAGCCTGCATTGGGTAACAATGGTTCCTTGGTTCTCTTAACCCCTGTGGTGTCACAATGCATCCCATGCCCTTTTAGGCCACTTGATGTCACAATGAATCATTTGATTCTTGGCCTCCACGGTGGCATAATAGATCCTTGCTTCTATTGGTACCCGTGCTGTAACAATCCATCCCTGGCCCTTTTTATAACCCCTGGTGCCACAAGGGATCATTAGATTGTTAGCCTGCATTGGGTCACAATGGTTCCTGGCTTCTCTTAACCTCTGTGGTGTCAGAATGCATTCCAAGCCCTTTTAGGCCACTTGGTCTTACAATGAACCATTTGATTCTTGGCCTTCATGGTGTCATAATGGTTCCTTGCTTCTATATGTCCCCATGATGTCAGAGTTCATCCATGGTCCTTTTTCGCCCCCTGGTGTCAAAAGGGATTCTTAGATTGATAGCCTTCATTGGGTTACAATGGTGCCTTGCTTCTCTTAACCCCTGTGGTGTCACAATGCATCCCATGCCCTTTTAGGCCACTTGATGTCACAATGAATCATTTGATTCTTGGCCTCCATGGTGGCATAATTGTACCAGGTTTTACTGGGGCCCCATGCTTTCACAATTCATCCCTGGCCCTTTTAGGCCCATTGGTGTCACAAGGGATCATTAGATTGTTAGCCTGCATTGGGTCACAATGGTTCCTTGCTTCTCTTAACCTCTGTGGTGTCACAATGCATTCCAAGCCCTTTTAGGACACTTGGTCTTACAATGAACCATTTGATTCTTGGCCTTCATGGTGTCATAATGGTTCCTTGCTTCTATAGGTCCCCATGCTGTCAAGGTTCATCCGTGGTCATTTTGCGCCCCCTGGTGTCAAAAGGGATTCTTAGATTGTTAGCCTACATTGGGTCACAATGGTTCCTTGCTTCTCTTAACCTCTGTGCTGTCACAATGCATCCCATGCCCTTTTAGGCCACTTGATGTCACAATGAATCATTTGATTCTTGGCCTCCATGGTGGCATAATTGTACCAGGTTTTACTTGGGCCCCATGCTTTCACAATTGATCCCTGCCCCTTTTAGGCCCCCTGGTGTCACAAGGGATCATTAGATTGTTAGCCGGCATTGGGTCACAATGGTTCCTTGCTTCTCTTAACTCCTGTGGTGTCACAATGCATCCCATGCCCTTTTAGGCCACTTGATGTCACAATGAATCATTTGATTCTTGGCCTCCATGGTGTCATAATGGTTCCTTGTTTCTCTTGGGGCCCATGCTGTCACAATTCATCCCTGGCCCTTTTACGCCCCCGGGTGTCAAATGGGATCCTGGGAATATTAGCCTCCATTGGGTCACAATGGATCCTTGCTTCTCTTAACCCCTGTGCTGTCACAATGCATCCCATGCCCTTTTAGGCCACTTGATGTCACAATGAATCATTTGATTCTTGGCCTCCATGGTGGCATAACAGATCCTTGCTTCTATTGGTCCCCGTGCTGTAACAATCCATCCCTGGCCCTTTTTATACACCCTGGTGCCACAAGGGATCATTAGATTGTTAGCCTGCATTGGGTCACAATGGTTCCTTGCTTCTCTTAACCTCTGTGGTGTCACAATGCATCCCATGCCCTTTTAGGCCACTTGGTCTTACAATGAACCATTTGATTCTTGGCCTCCATGGTGGCATAATAGATCCTTGCTTCTATTGGTCCCCGTGCTGTAACAATCCATCCCTGATCCTTTTAGGCCCATTGGTGTCACTAGGGATCATTAGATTGTTAGCCTCCATTGGGTCACAATGGATCCTTGCTTCTCTTAACCTCTGTGGTGTCACAATGCATTCCAAGCCCTTTTAGGCCACTTGGTCTTACAATGAACCATTTGATTCTTGGCCTTCATGGTGTCATAATGGTTCCTTGCTTCCATAGGTCCCCATGCTGTCAGAGTCCATCCGTGGCCCTTTTGCGCCCCCAGGTGTCACAAGGGATTCTTAGATTGTTAGCCTGCATTGGGTAACAATGGTTCCTTGGTTCTCTTAACACCTGTGGTGTCACAATGCATCCCATGCCCTTTTAGGCCACTTGATGTCACAATGAATCATTTGATTCTTGGCCTCCATGGTGGCGAAATTGTACCATGTTTTCACTGGGCCCCATGCTTTCACAATACATCCCTGCCCCTTTTACGCCCATTGGTGTCAAAAGGGATTATTAGATTGTTAGCCTCCATTGGGTCACAATGGATCCTTGCTTCTCTTAACCCCTGTGCTGTCACAATGCATCCCATGCCCTTTTAGGCCACTTGATGTCACAATGAATCATTTGATTCTTGGCCTCCACGGTGGCATAATAGATCCTTGCTTCTATTGGTCCCCGTGCTGTAACAATCCATCCCTGGCCCTTTTTATACCCCCTGGTGCCACAAGGGATCATTAGATTGTTAGCCTGCATTGGGTCACAATGGTTCCTTGCTTCTCTTAACCTCTGTGGTGTCACAATGCATTCCAAGCCCTTTTAGGCCACTTGGTCTTACAATGAACCATTTGATTCTTGGCCTTCATGGTGTCATAATGGTTCCTTGCTTCTATAGGTCCCCATGCTCTCAAGGTTCATCCGTGGTCATTTTTCGCCCCCTGGTGTCAAAAGGGATTCTTAGATTGTTAGCCTTCATTGGGTTACAATGGTGCCTTGCTTCTCTTAACCCCTGTGGTGTCACAATGCATCCCATGCCCTTTTAGGCCACTTGATGTCACAATGAATCATTTGATTCTTGGCCTCCATGGTGGCATAATTGTACCAGGTTTTACTGGGGCCCCATGCTTTCACAATTCATCCTTGGCCCTTTAAGGCCCATTGGTGTCACAAGGGATCATTAGATTGTTAGCCTGCATGGGGTCACAATGGTTCCTTGCTTCTCTTAACCTCTGTGGTGTCACAATGCATTCCAAGCCCTTTTAGGCCACTTGGTCTTACAATGAACCATTTGATTCTTGGCCTTCATGGTGTCATAATGGTTCCTTGCTTCTATAGGTCCCCATGCTGTCACGGTTCATCCGTGGTCCTTTTGCGCCCCCTGGTGTCAAAAGGGATTCTTAGATTGTTAGCCTACATTGGGTCACAATGGTTCCTTGCTTCTCTTAACCCCTGTGGTGTCACAATGCATCCCATGCCCTTTTAGGCCACTTGATGTCACAATGAATCATTTGATTCTTGGCCTCCATGGTGGCATAATAGATCCTTGCTTCTATTGGTCCCCGTGTTGTAACAATTCATCCCTGCCCCTTTTAGGCCCATTGGTGTCACAAGGGATCATTAGATTGTTAGCCTGCATTGGGTCACAATGGTTCCTTGCTTCTCTTAACCTCTGTGGTGTCACAATGCATCCCATGCCCTTTTAGGCCACTTGATGTCACAATGAATCATTTGATTCTTGGCCTCCATGGTGGCATAATAGATCCTTGCTTCTATTGGTCCCCGTGCTGTAACAATCCATCCCTGGCCCTTTTTATACCCCCCGGTGCCACAAGGGATCATTAGATTGTTAGCCTGCATTGGGTCACAATGGTTCCTTGCTTCCCTTAACCTCTGTGCTGTCACAATGCATTCCAAGCCCTTTTAGGCCACTTGATGTCACAATGAACCATTTGATTCTTGGCCTTCATGGTGTCATAATGGTTCCTTGCTTCTATAGGTCCCCATGCTGTCAGAGTTCATCCGTGGTCCTTTTGCGCCCCCTGGTGTCACAAGGGATTCTTAGATTGTTAGCCTGCATTGGGTAACAATGGTTCCTTGGTTCTCTTAACACCTGTGGTGTCACAATGCATCCCATGCCCTTTTAGGCCACTTGATGTCACAATGAATCATTTGATTCTTGGCCTCCATGTTGGCTTGATTGTACCATGTTTTCACTGGGCCCCATGCTTTCACAATACATCCCTGACCCTTTTAGGCCCATTGGTGTCAAAAGGGATCCTTAGATTGTTAGCCTCAATTGGGTGACAATGGATCCTTGCTTCTCTTAACCCCTGTGCTGTCACAATGCATCCCATGCCCTTTTAGGCCACTTGATGTCACAATGAATCATTTGATTCTTGGCCTCCACGGTGGCATAATAGATCCTTGCTTCTATTGGTCCCCGTGCTGTAACAATCCATCCCTGGCCCTTTTTATACCCCCTGGTGCCACAAGGGATCATTACATTGTTAGCCTGCATAGGGTCACAATGGTTCCTTGCTTCTCTTAACCTCTGTGGTGTCACAATGCATTCCAAGCCCTTTTAGGCCACTTGATGTCACAATGAACCATTTGATTCTTGGCCTTCATGGTGTCATAATGGTTCCTTGCTTCTATAGGTCCCCATGCTGTCAGAGTTCATCCGTGGTCATTTTGCGCCCCCTTGTGCCACAAGGGATTCTTAGATTGTTAGCCTGCATTGGGTCACAATGGTTCCTTGCTTCTCTTAACCCCTGTGGTGTCACAATGCATCCCATGCCCTTTTAGGCCACTTGATGTCACAATGAATCATTTGATTCTTGGCCTCCATGGTGGCGAAATTGTACCAGGTTTTAATTGGGCCCCATGCTTTCACAATACATCCCTGCCCTTTAAGGCCCATTGGTGTCAAAAGGGATCATTAGATTGTTAGCCTCCATTGGGTCACAATGGATCCTTGCTTCTCTTAACCTCTGTGCTGTCACAATGCATTCCAAGCCCTTTTAGGCCACTTGATGTCACAATGAACCATTTGATTCTTGGCCTTCATGGTGTCATAATGGTTCCTTGTTTCTATAGGTCCCCATGCTGTCAGAGTTCATCCGTGGTCCTTTTGCACCCCCTGGTGTCAAAAGGGATTCTTAGATTGTTAGCCTGCATTGGGTTGCAATGGTGCCTTGCTTCTCTTAACCCCTGTGGTGTCACAATGCATCCCATGCCCTTTTAGGCCACTTGATGTCACAATGAATCATTTGATTCTTGGCCTCCATGGTGGCGAAATTGTACCAGGTTTTAATTGGGCCCCATGCTTTCACAATACATCCCTGCCCTTTTAGGCCCATTGGTGTCAAAAGGGATCATTAGATTGTTAGCCTCCATTGGGTCACAATGGATCCTTGCTTCTCTTAACCTCTGTGGTGTCACAATGCATCCCATGCCCTTTTAGGCCACTTGATGTCACAATGAATTATTTGATTCTTGGCCTCCATGGTGGCATAATAGATCCTTGCTTCTATTGGTCCCCGTGCTGTAACAATCCATCCCTGGCCCTTTTAGGCCCATTGGTGTCACTAGGGATCCTTAGATTGTTAGCCTCAATTGGGTGACAATGGATCCTTGCTTCTCTTAACCTCTGTGGTGTCACAATGCATTCCAAGCCCTTTTAGGCCACTTGGTCTTACAATGAACCATTTGATTCTTGGCCTTCATGGTATCATAATGGTTCCTTGCTTCCATAGGTCCCCATGCTGTCAGAGTCCATCCGTGGCCCTTTTGCGCCCCCTGGTGTCACAAGGGATTCTTAGATTGTTAGCCTGCATTGGGTAACAATGGTTCCTTGGTTCTCTTAACCCCTGTGGTGTCACAATGCATCCCATGCCCTTTTAGGCCACTTGATGTCACAATGAATCATTTGATTCTTGGCCTCCATGGTGGCGAAATTGTACCATGTTTTCACTGGGCCCCATGCTTTCACAATACATCCCTGCCCCTTTTAGGCCCATTGGTGTCAAAAGGGATTATTAGATTATTAGCCTCCATTGGGTCACAATGGATCCTTGCTTCTCTTAACCCCTGTGGTGTCACAATGCATCCCATGCCCTTTTAGGCCACTTGATGTCACAATGAATCATTTGATTCTTGGCCTCCACGGTGGCATAATTGATCCTTGCTTCTATTGGTCCCCGTGCTGTAACAATCCATCCCTGGCCCTTTTTATACCCCCTGGTGCCACAAGGGATCATTAGATTGTTAGCCTGCATTGGGTCACAATGGTTCCTTGATTCTCTTAACCTCTGTGGTGTCACAATGCATCCCATGCCCTTTTAGGCCACTTGGTCTTACAATGAACCATTTGATTCTTGGCCTTCATGGTGTCATAATGGTTCCTTGCTTCCATAGGTCCCCATGCTGTCAGAGTCCATCCGTGGTCCTTTTGCGCCCCCTGGTGTCAAAAGGGATTCTTAGATTGTTAGCCTGCATTGGGTTACAATGGTGCCTTGCTTCTCTTAACCCCTGTGGTGTCACAATGCATCCCATGCCCTTTTAGGCCACTTGATGTCACAATGAATCATTTGATTCTTGGCCTCCATGTTGGCTTGATTGTACCATGTTTTCACTGGGCCCCATGCTTTCACAATACATCCCTGACCCTTTTAGGCCCATTGGTGTCAAAAGGGATCCTTAGATTGTTAGCCTCAATTGGGTCACAATGGATCCTTGCTTCTCTTAACCCCTGTGGTGTCACAATGCATCCCATGCCCTTTTAGGCCACTTGATGTCACAATGAATCATTTGATTCTTGGCCTCCACGGTGGCATAATTGATCCTTGCTTCTATTGGTCCCCGTGCTGTAACAATCCATCCCTGGCCCTTTTTATACCCCCTGGTGCCACAAGGGATCATTAGATTGTTAGCCTGCATTGGGTCACAATGGTTCCTTGATTCTCTTAACCTCTGTGGTGTCACAATGCATCCCATGCCCTTTTAGGCCACTTGGTCTTACAATGAACCATTTGATTCTTGGCCTTCATGGTGTCATAATGGTTCCTTGCTTCTATAGGTCCCCATGCTGTCAGAGTTCATCCGTGGTCCTTTTGCGCCCCCTGGTGTCAAAAGGGATTCTTAGATTGTTAGCCTGCATTGGGTTACAATGGTGCCTTGCTTCTCTTAACCCCTGTGGTGTCACAATGCATCCCATGCCCTTTTAGGCCACTTGATTTCACAATGAATCATTTGATTCTTGGCCTCCATGTTGGCTTGATTGTACCATGTTTTCACTGGGCCCCATGCTTTCACAATACATCCCTGACCCTTTTAGGCCCATTGGTGTCAAAAGGGATCCTTAGATTGTTAGCCTCAATTGGGTGACAATGGATCCTTGCTTCTCTTAACCCCTGTGCTGTCACAATGCATCCCATGCCCTTTTAGGCCACTTGATGTCACAATGAATCATTTGATTCTTGGCCTCCACGGTGGCATAATAGATCCTTGCTTCTATTGGTCCCCGTGCTGTAACAATCCATCCCTGGCCCTTTTTATACCCCCCGGTGCCACAAGGGATCATTAGATTGTTAGCCTGCATAGGGTCACAATGGTTCCTTGCTTCTCTTAACCTCTGTGGTGTCACAATGCATTCCAAGCCCTTTTAGGCCACTTGATGTCACAATGAACCATTTGATTCTTGGCCTTCATGGTGTCATAATGGTTCCTTGCTTCTATAGGTCCCCATGCTGTCAGAGTTCATCCGTGGTCATTTTGCGCCCCCTTGTGCCACAAGGGATTCTTAGATTGTTAGCCTGCATTGGGTCACAATGGTTCCTTGCTTCTCTTAACCCCTGTGGTGTCACAATGCATCCCATGCCCTTTTAGGCCACTTGATGTCACAATGAATCATTTGATTCTTGGCCTCCATGGTGGCGAAATTGTACCAGGTTTTAATTGGGCCCCATGCTTTCACAATACATCCCTGCCCTTTAAGGCCCATTGGTGTCACAAGGGATCATTAGATTGTTAGCCTCCATTGGGTCACAATGGATCCTTGCTTCCCTTAACCTCTGTGGTGTCACAATGCATCCCATGCCCTTTTAGGCCACTTGATGTCACAATGAATTATTTGATTCTTGGCCTCCATGGTGGCATAATAGATCCTTGCTTCTATTGGTCCCCGTGCTGTAACAATCCATCCCTGGCACTTTTTATACCCCCTGGTGTCACAAGGGATCATTAGATTGTTAGCCTGCATTGGGTCACAATGGTTCCTTGCTTCTCTTAACCTCTGTGCTGTCACAATGCATCCCATGCCCTTTTAGGCCACTTGATGTCACAATGAATCATTTGATTCTTGGCCTCCATGGTGGCATAATAGATCCTTGCTTCTATTGGTCCCCGTGTTGTAACAATTCATCCCTGCCCCTTTTAGGCCCATTGGTGTCACAAGGGATCATTAGATTGTTAGCCTGCATTGGGTCACAATGGTTCCTTGCTTCTCTTAACCTCTGTGGTGTCACAATGCATCCCATGCCCTTTTAGGCCACTTGATGTCACAATGAATCATTTGATTCTTGGCCTCCATGGTGGCATAATAGATCCTTGCTTCTATTGGTCCCCGTGCTGTAACAATCCATCCCTGGCCCTTTTTATACCCCCCGGTGCCACAAGGGATCATTAGATTGTTAGCCTGCATTGGGTCACAATGGTTCCTTGCTTCTCTTAACCTCTGTGCTGTCACAATGCATTCCAAGCCCTTTTAGGCCACTTGATGTCACAATGAACCATTTGATTCTTGGCCTTCATGGTGTCATAATGGTTCCTTGCTTCTATAGGTCCCCATGCTGTCAGAGTTCATCCGTGGTCCTTTTGCGCCACCTGGTTTCAAAAGGGATTCTTAGATTGTTAGCCTGCATTGGGTCACAATGGTTCCTTGCTTCTCTTAACCCCTGTGGTGTCACAATGCATCCCATGCCCTTTTAGGCCACTTGATGTCACAATGAATCATTTGATTCTTGGCCTCCATGGTGGCATAATTGTACCAGGTTTTACTGGGGCCCCATGCTTTCACAATTCATCCCTGGCCCTTTTAGGCCCATTGGTGTCACAAGGGATCATTAGATTGTTAGCCTGCATTGGGTCACAATGGTTCCTTGCTTCTCTTAACCTCTGTGGTGTCACAATGCATCCCATGCCCTTTTAGGCCTCTTGGTCTTACAATGAACCATTTGATTCTTGGCCTTCATGGTGTCATAATGGTTCCTTGCTTCTATAGGTCCCCATGCTGTCAAGGTTCATCCGTGGTCATTTTGGGCCCCCTGGTGTCAAAAGGGATTCTTAGATTGTTAGCCTGCATTGGGTCACAATGGTTCCTTGCTTCTCTTAACCCCTGTGGTGTCACAATGCATCCCATGCCCTTTTAGGCCACTTGATGTCACAATGAATCATTTGATTCTTGGCCTCCATGGTGTCATAATGGTTCCTTGTTTCTATTGGTCCCCATGCTGTCACAATTCATCCCTGGCCCTTTTACGCCCCCTGGTGTCAAATGGAATCCTGGGATTATTAGCCTCCATTGGGTCACAATGGATCCTTGCTTCTCTTAACCCCTGTGGTGTCACAATGCATCCCATGCCCTTTTAGGCCACTTGATGTCACAATGAATCATTTGATTCTTGGCCTCCACGGTGGCATAATTGATCCTTGCTTCTATTGGTCCCCGTGCTGTAACAATCCATCCCTGGCCCTTTTTATACCCCCCGGTGCCACAAGGGATCATTAGATTGTTAGCCTGCATAGGGTCACAATGGTTCCTTGCTTCTCTTAACCTCTGTGGTGTCACAATGCATCCCATGCCCTTTTAGGCCACTTGGTCTTACAATGAACCATTTGATTCTTGGCCTTCATGGTGTCATAATGGTTCCTTGCTTCTATAGGTCCCCATGCTGTCAGAGTTCATCCGTGGTCCTTTTGCGCCACCTGGTTTCAAAAGGGATTCATAGATTGTTAGCCTGCATTGGGTCACAATGGTTCCTTGCTTCTCTTAACCTCTGTGGTGTCACAATGCATTCCAAGCCCTTTTAGGCCACTTGATGTCACAATGAACCATTTGATTCTTGGCCTTCATGGTGTCATAATGGTTCCTTGCTTCTATAGGTCCCCATGCTGTCAGAGTTCATCCGTGGTCATTTTGCGCCCCCTTGTGCCACAAGGGATTCTTAGATTGTTAGCCTGCATTGGGTCACAATGGTTCCTTGCTTCTCTTAACCCCTGTGGTGTCACAATGCATCCCATGCCCTTTTAGGCCACTTGATGTCACAATGAATCATTTGATTCTTGGCCTCCATGGTGGCGAAATTGTACCAGGTTTTAATTGGGCCCCATGCTTTCACAATACATCCCTGCCCTTTAAGGCCCATTGGTGTCACAAGGGATCATTAGATTGTTAGCCTCCATTGGGTCACAATGGATCCTTGCTTCCCTTAACCTCTGTGGTGTCACAATGCATCCCATGCCCTTTTAGGCCACTTGATGTCACAATGAATTATTTGATTCTTGGCCTCCATGGTGGCATAATAGATCCTTGCTTCTATTGGTCCCCGTGCTGTAACAATCCATCCCTGGCACTTTTTATACCCCCTGGTGTCACAAGGGATCATTAGATTGTTAGCCTGCATTGGGTCACAATGGTTCCTTGCTTCTCTTAACCTCTGTGCTGTCACAATGCATCCCATGCCCTTTTAGGCCACTTGATGTCACAATGAATCATTTGATTCTTGGCCTCCATGGTGGCATAATAGATCCTTGCTTCTATTGGTCCCCGTGTTGTAACAATTCATCCCTGCCCCTTTTAGGCCCATTGGTGTCACAAGGGATCATTAGATTGTTAGCCTGCATTGGGTCACAATGGTTCCTTGCTTCTCTTAACCTCTGTGGTGTCACAATGCATCCCATGCCCTTTTAGGCCACTTGATGTCACAATGAATCATTTGATTCTTGGCCTCCATGGTGGCATAATAGATCCTTGCTTCTATTGGTCCCCGTGCTGTAACAATCCATCCCTGGCCCTTTTTATACCCCCCGGTGCCACAAGGGATCATTAGATTGTTAGCCTGCATTGGGTCACAATGGTTCCTTGCTTCTCTTAACCTCTGTGCTGTCACAATGCATTCCAAGCCCTTTTAGGCCACTTGATGTCACAATGAACCATTTGATTCTTGGCCTTCATGGTGTCATAATGGTTCCTTGCTTCTATAGGTCCCCATGCTGTCAGAGTTCATCCGTGGTCCTTTTGCGCCACCTGGTTTCAAAAGGGATTCTTAGATTGTTAGCCTGCATTGGGTCACAATGGTTCCTTGCTTCTCTTAACCCCTGTGGTGTCACAATGCATCCCATGCCCTTTTAGGCCACTTGATGTCACAATGAATCATTTGATTCTTGGCCTCCATGGTGGCATAATTGTACCAGGTTTTACTGGGGCCCCATGCTTTCACAATTCATCCCTGGCCCTTTTAGGCCCATTGGTGTCACAAGGGATCATTAGATTGTTAGCCTGCATTGGGTCACAATGGTTCCTTGCTTCTCTTAACCTCTGTGGTGTCACAATGCATCCCATGCCCTTTTAGGCCTCTTGGTCTTACAATGAACCATTTGATTCTTGGCCTTCATGGTGTCATAATGGTTCCTTGCTTCTATAGGTCCCCATGCTGTCAAGGTTCATCCGTGGTCATTTTGGGCCCCCTGGTGTCAAAAGGGATTCTTAGATTGTTAGCCTGCATTGGGTCACAATGGTTCCTTGCTTCTCTTAACCCCTGTGGTGTCACAATGCATCCCATGCCCTTTTAGGCCACTTGATGTCACAATGAATCATTTGATTCTTGGCCTCCATGGTGTCATAATGGTTCCTTGTTTCTATTGGTCCCCATGCTGTCACAATTCATCCCTGGCCCTTTTACGCCCCCTGGTGTCAAATGGAATCCTGGGATTATTAGCCTCCATTGGGTCACAATGGATCCTTGCTTCTCTTAACCCCTGTGGTGTCACAATGCATCCCATGCCCTTTTAGGCCACTTGATGTCACAATGAATCATTTGATTCTTGGCCTCCACGGTGGCATAATTGATCCTTGCTTCTATTGGTCCCCGTGCTGTAACAATCCATCCCTGGCCCTTTTTATACCCCCCGGTGCCACAAGGGATCATTAGATTGTTAGCCTGCATAGGGTCACAATGGTTCCTTGCTTCTCTTAACCTCTGTGGTGTCACAATGCATCCCATGCCCTTTTAGGCCACTTGGTCTTACAATGAACCATTTGATTCTTGGCCTTCATGGTGTCATAATGGTTCCTTGCTTCTATAGGTCCCCATGCTGTCAGAGTTCATCCGTGGTCCTTTTGCGCCACCTGGTTTCAAAAGGGATTCATAGATTGTTAGCCTGCATTGGGTCACAATGGTTCCTTGCTTCTCTTAACCCCTGTGGTGTCACAATGCATCCCATGCCCTTTTAGGCCACTTGATGTCACAATGAATCATTTGATTCTTGGCCTCCATGGTGGCTTGATTGTACCATGTTTTCACTGGGCCCCATGCTTTCACAATACATCCCTGCCCCTTTTACGCCCATTGGTGTCAAAAGGGATTATTAGATTGTTAGCCTCCATTGGGTCACAATGGATCCTTGCTTCTCTTAACCCCTGTGCTGTCACAATGCATCCCATGCCCTTTTAGGCCACTTGATGTCACAATGAATCATTTGATTCTTGGCCTGCACGGTGGCATAATAGATCCTTGCTTCTATTGGTCCCCGTGCTGTAACAATCCATCCCTGGCCCTTTTTATACCCCCCGGTGCCACAAGGGATCATTAGATTGTTAGCCTGCATTGGGTCACAATGGTTCCTTGCTTCTCTTAACCTCTGTGGTGTCACAATGCATTCCAAGCCCTTTTAGGCCACTTGATGTCACAATGAACCATTTGATTCTTGGCCTTCATGGTGTCATAATGGTTCCTTGCTTCTATAGGTCCCCATGCTGTCAGAGTTCATCCGTGGTCCTTTTGCGCCCCCTGGTGTCAAAAGGGATTCTTAGATTGTTAGCCTGCATTGGGTTACAATGGTGCCTTGGTTCTCTTAACCCCTGTGGTGTCACAATGCATCCCATGCCCTTTTAGGCCACTTGATGTCACAATGAATCATTTGATTCTTGGCCTCCATGTTGGCTTGATTGTACCATGTTTTCACTGGGCCCCATGCTTTCACAATCCATCCCTGACCCTTTTAGGCCCATTGGTGTCAAAAGGGATCCTTAGATTGTTAGCCTCAATTGGGTGACAATGGATCCTTGCTTTTCTTAACCTCTGTGGTGTCACAATGCATTCCAAGCCCTTTTAGGCCACTTGATGTCACAATGAACCATTTGATTCTTGGCCGTCATGGTGTCATAATCGTTCCTTGCTTCTATAGGTCCCCATGCTGTCAGAGTTCATCCGTGGTCATTTTGCGCCCCCTTGTGCCACAAGGGATTCTTAGATTGTTAGCCTGCATTGGGTCACAATGGTTCCTTGCTTCTCTTAACCCCTGTGGTGTCACAATGCATCCCATGCCCTTTTAGGCCACTTGATGTCACAATGAATCATTTGATTCTTGGCCTCCATGGTGGCGAAATTGTACCAGGTTTTAATTGGGCCCCATTCTTTCACAATACATCCCTGCCCTTTTAGGCCCATTGGTGTCAAAAGGGATCATTAGATTGTTAGCCTCCATTGGGTCACAATGGATCCTTGCTTCTCTTAACGCCTGTGCTGTCACAATGCATCCCATGCCCTTTTAGGCCACTTGATGTCACAATGAATTATTTGATTCTTGGCCTCCATGGTGGCATAATAGATCCTTGCTTCTATTGGTCCCCGTGCTGTAACAATCCATCCCTGGGCCTTTTTATAGCCCCTGGTGTCACAAGGGATCATTAGATTGTTAGCCTGCATTGGGTCACAATGGTTCCTTGCTTCTCTTAACCTCTGTGCTGTCACAATGCATCCCATGCCCTTTTAGGCCACTTGATGTCACAATGAATCATTTGATTCTTGGCCTCCATGGTGGCATAATAGATCCTTGCTTCTATTGGTCCCCGTGTTGTAACAATTCATCCCTGCCCCTTTTAGGCCCATTGGTGTCACAAGGGATCATTAGATTGTTAGCCTGCATTGGGTCACAATGGTTCCTTGCTTCTCTTAACCTCTGTGGTGTCACAATGCATCCCATGCCCTTTTAGGCCACTTGATGTCACAATGAATCATTTGATTCTTGGCCTTCATGGTGTCATAATGGTTCCTTGCTTCTATAGGTCCCCATGCTGTCAGAGTTCATCCGTGGTCCTTTTGCGCCACCTGGTTTCAAAAGGGATTCTTAGATTGTTAGCCTGCATTGGGTCACAATGGTTCCTTGCTTCTCGTAACCCCTGTGGTGTCACAATGCATCCCATGCCCTTTTAGGCCACTTGATGTCACAATGAATCATTTGATTCTTGGCCTCCATGGTGGCATAACTGTACCAGGTTTTACTGGGGTCCCATGCTTTCACAATTCATCCCTGGCCCTTTTAGGCCCATTGGTGTCACAAGGGATCATTAGATTGTTAGCCTGCATTGGGTCACAATGGTTCCTTGCTTCTCTTAACCTCTGTGGTGTCACAATGCATTCCAAGCCCTTTTAGGCCACTTGGTCTTACAATGAACCATTTGATTCTTGGCCTTCATGGTGTCATAATGGTTCCTTGCTTCTATAGGTCCCCATGCTGTCAAGGTTCATCCGTGGTCCTTTTGCGCCCCCTGTTGTCAAAAGGGATTCTTAGATTGTTAGCCTGCATTGGGTCACAATGGTTCCTTGCTTCTCTTAACCCCTGTGCTGTCACAATGCATCCCATGCCCTTTTAGGCCACTTGATGTCACAATGAATCATTTGATTCTTGGCCTCCATGGTGTCATAATGGTTCCTTGTTTCTATTGGTCCCCATGCTGTCACAATTCATCCCTGGCCCTTTTACGCCCCCTGGTGTCAAATGGAATCCTGGGATTATTAGCCTCCATTGGGTCACAATGGATCCTTGCTTCTCTTAACCCCTGTGGTGTCACAATGCATCCCATGCCCTTTTAGGCCACTTGATGTCACAATGAATCATTTGATTCTTGGCCTCCACGGTGGCATAATTGATCCTTGCTTCTATTGGTCCCCGTGCTGCATCAATCCATCCCTGGCCCTTTTTATACCCCCTGGTGCCACAAGGGATCATTAGATTGTTAGCCTGCATTGGGTCACAATGGTTCCTTGCTTCTCTTAACCTCTGTGGTGTCACAATGCATTCCAAGCCCTTTTAGGCCACTTGGTCTTACAATGAACCATTTGATTCTTGGCCTTCATGGTGTCATAATGGTTCCTTGCTTCCAGAGGTCCCCATGCTGTCAGAGTCCATCCGTGGCCCTTTTGCGCCCCCTGGTGTCACAAGGGATTCTTAGATTGTTAGCCTGCATTGGGTAACAATGGTTCCTTGGTTCTCTTAACCCCTGTGGTGTCACAATGCATCCCATGCCCTTTTAGGCCACTTGATGTCACAATGAATCATTTGATTCTTGGCCTCCACGGTGGCATAATAGATCCTTGCTTCTATTGGTACCCGTGCTGTAACAATCCATCCCTGGCCCTTTTTATAACCCCTGGTGCCACAAGGGATCATTAGATTGTTAGCCTGCATTGGGTCACAATGGTTCCTGGCTTCTCTTAACCTCTGTGGTGTCAGAATGCATTCCAAGCCCTTTTAGGCCACTTGGTCTTACAATGAACCATTTGATTCTTGGCCTTCATGGTGTCATAATGGTTCCTTGCTTCTATATGTCCCCATGATGTCAGAGTTCATCCATGGTCCTTTTTCGCCCCCTGGTGTCAAAAGGGATTCTTAGATTGATAGCCTTCATTGGGTTACAATGGTGCCTTGCTTCTCTTAACCCCTGTGGTGTCACAATGCATCCCATGCCCTTTTAGGCCACTTGATGTCACAATGAATCATTTGATTCTTGGCCTCCATGGTGGCATAATTGTACCAGGTTTTACTGGGGCCCCATGCTTTCACAATTCATCCCTGGCCCTTTTAGGCCCATTGGTGTCACAAGGGATCATTAGATTGTTAGCCTGCATTGGGTCACAATGGTTCCTTGCTTCTCTTAACCTCTGTGGTGTCACAATGCATTCCAAGCCCTTTTAGGACACTTGGTCTTACAATGAACCATTTGATTCTTGGCCTTCATGGTGTCATAATGGTTCCTTGCTTCTATAGGTCCCCATGCTGTCAGAGTTCATCCGTGGTCATTTTGCGCCCCCTGGTGTCAAAAGGGATTCTTAGATTGTTAGCCTACATTGGGTCACAATGGTTCCTTGCTTCTCTTAACCTCTGTGCTGTCACAATGCATCCCATGCCCTTTTAGGCCACTTGATGTCACAATGAATCATTTGATTCTTGGCCTCCATGGTGGCATAATTGTACCAGGTTTTACTTGGGCCCCATGCTTTCACAATTGATCCCTGCCCCTTTTAGGCCCCCTGGTGTCACAAGGGATCATTAGATTGTTAGCCGGCATTGGGTCACAATGGTTCCTTGCTTCTCTTAACTCCTGTGGTGTCACAATGCATCCCATGCCCTTTTAGGCCACTTGATGTCACAATGAATCATTTGATTCTTGGCCTCCATGGTGTCATAATGGTTCCTTGTTTCTCTTGGGGCCCATGCTGTCACAATTCATCCCTGGCCCTTTTACGCCCCCGGGTGTCAAATGGGATCCTGGGAATATTAGCCTCCATTGGGTCACAATGGATCCTTGCTTCTCTTAACCCCTGTGCTGTCACAATGCATCCCATGCCCTTTTAGGCCACTTGATGTCACAATGAATCATTTGATTCTTGGCCTCCATGGTGGCATAACAGATCCTTGCTTCTATTGGTCCCCGTGCTGTAACAATCCATCCCTGGCCCTTTTTATACACCCTGGTGCCACAAGGGATCATTAGATTGTTAGCCTGCATTGGGTCACAATGGTTCCTTGCTTCTCTTAACCTCTGTGGTGTCACAATGCATTCCAAGCCCTTTTAGGCCACTTGGTCTTACAATGAACCAGTCGATTATTGGCCTTCATGGTGTCATAATGGTTCCTTGTTTCTATAGGTCCGCATGCTGTCAGAGTTCATCCGTGGTCCTTTTGCGCCCCCTGGTGTCAAAAGGGATTCTTAGATTGTTAGCCTGCATTGGGTCACAATGGTTCCTTGCTTCTCTTAACCCCTGTGGTGTCACAATGCATCCCATGCCCTTTTAGGCCACTTGATGTCACAATGAATCATTTGATTCTTGGCCTCCATGGTGGCATAATTGTACCAGGTTTTACTTGGGCCCCATGCTTTCACAATTGATCCCTGCCCCTTTTAGGCCCCCTGGTGTCACAAGGGATCATTAGATTGTTAGCCGGCATTGGGTCACAATGGTTCCTTGCTTCTCTTAACCTCTGTGGTGTCACAATGCATCCCATGCCCTTTTAGGCCACTTGATGTCACAATGAATCATTTGATTCTTGGCCTCCATGGTGTCATAATGGTTCCTTGTTTCTATTGGGCCCCATGCTGTCACAATTCATCCCTGGGCCTTTTAGGCCCTTTGGTGTCACAAGGGATCATTAGATTGTTAGCCTGCATTGGGTCACAATGGGTCCTTGCTTCTCTTAACCTCTGTGGTGTCACAATGCATCCCATGCCCTTTTAGGCCACTTGATGTCACAATGAATCATTTGATTCTTGGCCTCCATGGTGGCGTAATTGTACCAGGTTTTACTTGGGCCCCATGCTTTCACAATACATCCCTGCCCCTTTTAGGCCCATTGGTGTCACAAGGGATCATTAGATTGTTAGCCTGCTTTGGGTCACAATGGTTCCTTGCTTCTCTTAACCCCTGTGGTGTCACAATGCATCCCATGCCCTTTTAGGCCACTTGATGTCACAATGAATTATTGATTCTTGGCCTCCATGGTGGCAGAATTGTACCAGGTTTTACTTGGGACCCATGCTTTCACAATTGATCCCTGTCCCTTTTAGGCCCATTGGTGTCACAAGGGATCATTAGATTGTTAGCCGGCATTGGGTCACAATGGTTCCTTGCTTCTCTTAACCTCTGTGGTGTCACAATGCATCCCATGCCCTTTTAGGCCACTTGATGTCACAATGAATCATTTGATTCTTGGCCTCCATGGTGTCATAATGGTTCCTTGCTTCTATTGGGCCCCATGCTGTCACAATTCATCCCTGGCCCTTTTACGCCCCCTGGTGTCAAATGGGATCCTGGGAATATTAGCCTCCATTGGGTCACAATGGTTCCTTGCTTCTCTTAACCCCTGTGCTGTCACAATGCATCCCATGCCCTTTTAGGCCACTTGATGTCACAATGAATCATTTGATTCTTGGCCTCCATGGTGGCAGAATTGTACCAGGTTTTACTTGGGCCCTGTGCTTTCACAATTCATCTCTGCCCCTTTTAGGCCCATTGGTGTCACAAGGGATCATTAGATTGTTAGCCGGCATTGGGTCACAATGGTTCCTTGCTTCTCTTAACCTCTGTGGTGTCACAATGCATCCCATGCCCTTTTAGGCCACTTGATGTCACAATGAATCATTTGATTCTTGGCCTCCATGGTGTCATAATGGTTCCTTGTTTCTATTGGGCCCCATGCTGTCACAATTCATCCCTGGCCCTTTTACGCCCCCTGGTGTCAAATGGGATCCTGGGATTATTAGCCTCCATTGGGTCACAATGGATCCTTGCTTCTCTTAACCCCTGTGGTGTCACAATGCATCCCATGCCCCTTTAGGCCACTTGATATCACAATGAATCATTTGATTCTTGGCCTCCACGGTGGCATAATAGATCCTTGCTTCTATTGGTCCCCGTGCTGTAACAATCCATCCCTGGCCCTTTTTATACACCCTGGTGCCACAAGGGATCATTAGATTGTTAGCCTCCATTGGGTAACAATGGATCCTTGCTTCTCTTAACCTCTGTGGTGTCACAATGCATTCCAAGCGCTTTTAGGCCACTTGGTCTTACAATGAACCAGTCGATTCTTGGCCTTCATGCTGTCATAATTGTTCCTTGCTTCTATAGGTCCCCATGCTGTCACAGTTCATCCGTGGTGCTTTTGTGCCCCCTGGAGTCAAAAGGGATTCTTAGATTGTTAGCCTGCATTGGGTCACAATGGTTCCTTGCTTCTCTTAACCCCTGTGGTGTCACAATGCATCCCATGCCCTTTTAGACCACTTGATGTCACAATGAATCATTTGATTCTTGGCCTCCATGGTGGCGTAATTGTACCAGGTTTTAATTGGGCCCCATGCTTTCACAATACATCCCTGCCCCTTTTAGGCCCATTGGTGTCACAAGGGATCATTAGATTGTTAGCCTGCATTGGGTCACATTGGTTACTTGCTTCTCTTAACCCCTGTGGTGTCACAATGCATCCCATGCCCTTTTAGGCCACTTGATGTCACAATGAATCATTTGATTCTTGGCCTCCATGGTGGCAGAATTGTACCAGGTTTTACTTGGGCCCCATGCTTTCACAATTCATCCCTGCCCCTTTTAGGCCCTTTGGTGTCACAAGGGATCATTAGATTGTTAGCCTGCATTGGGTCACAATGGTTCCTTGCTTCTCTTAACCTCTGTGGTGTCACAATGCATCCCATGCCCTTTTAGGCCACTTGATGTCACAATGAATCATTTGATTCTTGGCCTCCATGGTGTCATAATGGTTCCTTGCTTCTATTGGGCCCCATGCTGTCACAATTCATCCCTGGCCCTTTTACGCCCCCTGGTGTCAAATGGGATCCTGGGATTATTAGCCTCCATTGGGTCACAATGGATCCTTGCTTCTCTTAACCCCTGTGGTGTCACAATGCATCCCATGCCCTTTTAGGCCACTTGATGTCACAATGAATCATTTGATTCTTGGCCTCCATGGTGTCATAATGGTTCCTTGTTTCTATTGGGGCCCATGCTGTAACAATCCATCCCTGGCCCTTTTTATACACCCTGGTGCCACAAGGGATCATTAGATTGTTAGCCTGCATTGGGTCACAATGGTTCCTTGCTTCTCTTAACCTCTGTGGTGTCACAATGCATTCCAAGCCCTTTTAGGCCACTTGGTCTTACAATGAACCAGTCGATTATTGGCCTTCATGGTGTCATAATGGTTCCTTGCTTCTCTAGGTCCACATGCTGTCAGAGTTCATCCGTGGTCCTTTTGTGCCCCCTGGTGTAAAAAGGGATTCTTAGATTGTTAGCCTGCATTGGGTCACAATGGTTCCTTGCTTCTCTTAACCCCTGTGGTGTCACAATGCATCCCATGCCCTTTTAGGCCACTTGATGTCACAATGAATCATTTGATTCTTGGCCTCCATGGTGGCAGAATTGTACCAGGTTTTACTTGGGCCCCATGCTTTCACAATTGATCCCTGCCCCTTTTAGGCCCCCTGGTGTCACAAGGGATCATTAGATTGTTAGCCGGCATTGGGTCACAATGGTTCCTTGCTTCTCTTAACTCCTGTGGTGTCACAATGCATCCCATGCCCTTTTAGGCCACTTGATGTCACAATGAATCATTTGATTCTTGGCCTCCATGGTGTCATAATGGTTCCTTGTTTCTCTTGGGGCCCACGCTGTCACAATTCATCCCTGGCCCTTTTACGCCCCCGGGTGTCAAATGGGATCCTGGGAATATTAGCCTCCATTGGGTCACAATGGATCCTTGCTTCTCTTAACCCCTGTGCTGTCACAATGCATCCCATGCCCTTTTAGGCCACTTGATGTCACAATGAATCATTTGATTCTTGGCCTCCATGGTGGCATAACAGATCCTTGCTTCTATTGGTCCCCGTGCTGTAACAATCCATCCCTGGCCCTTTTTATACCCCCTGGTGCCACAAGGGATCATTAGATTGTTAGCCTGCATTGGGTCACAATGGTTCCTTGCTTCTCTTAACCTCTGTGGTGTCACAATGCATTCCAAGCCCTTTTAGGCCACTTGGTCTTACAATGAACCAGTCGATTCTTGGCCTTCATGCTGTCATAATTGTTCCTTGCTTCTATAGGTCCCCATGCTGTCAGAGTTCATCCGTGGTCCTTTTGCGCCCCCTGGTGTCAAAAGGGATTCTTAGATTGTTAGCCTGCATTGGGTCACAATGGTTCCTTGCTTCTCTTAACCCCTGTGGTGTCACAATGCATCCCATGCCCTTTTAGACCACTTGATGTCACAATGAATCATTTGATTCTTGGCCTCCATGGTGGCGTAATTGTACCAGGTTTTAATTGGGCCCCATGCTTTCACAATACATCCCTGCCCCTTTTAGGCCCATTGGTGTCACAAGGGATCATTAGATTGTTAGCCTGCATTGGGTCACATTGGTTACTTGCTTCTCTTAACCCCTGTGGTGTCACAATGCATCCCATGCCCTTTTAGGCCACTTGATGTCACAATGAATCATTTGATTCTTGGCCTCCATGGTGGCAGAATTGTACCAGGTTTTACTTGGGCCCCATGCTTTCACAATTCATCCCTGCCCCTTTTAGGCCCTTTGGTGTCACAAGGGATCATTAGATTGTTAGCCTGCATTGGGTCACAATGGTTCCTTGCTTCTCTTAACCTCTGTGGTGTCACAATGCATCCCATGCCCTTTTAGGCCACTTGATGTCACAATGAATCATTTGATTCTTGGCCTCCATGGTGTCATAATGGTTCCTTGCTTCTATTGGGCCCCATGCTGTCACAATTCATCCCTGGCCCTTTTACGCCCCCTGGTGTCAAATGGGATCCTGGGATTATTAGCCTCCATTGGGTCACAATGGATCCTTGCTTCTCTTAACCCCTGTGGTGTCACAATGCATCCCATGCCCTTTTAGGCCACTTGATGTCACAATGAATCATTTGATTCTTGGCCTCCATGGTGTCATAATGGTTCCTTGTTTCTATTGGGGCCCATGCTCTCACAATTCATCCCTGGCCCTTTTACGCCCCCGGGTGTCAAATGGGATCCTGGGATTATTAGCCACCATTGGGTCACAATGGATCCTTGCTTCTCTTAACCCCTGTGCTGTCACAATGCATCCCATGCCCTTTTAGGCCACTTGATGTCACAATGAATCATTTGATTCTTGGCCTCCATGGTGGCATAACAGATCCTTGCTTCTATTGGTCCCCGTGCTGTAACAATCCATCCCTGGCCCTTTTTATACACCCTGGTGCCACAAGGGATCATTAGATTGTTAGCCTGCATTGGGTCACAATGGTTCCTTGCTTCTCTTAACCTCTGTGGTGTCACAATGCATTCCAAGCCCTTTTAGGCCACTTGGTCTTACAATGAACCAGTCGATTATTGGCCTTCATGGTGTCATAATGGTTCCTTGCTTCTCTAGGTCCACATGCTGTCAGAGTTCATCCGTGGTCCTTTTGTGCCCCCTGGTGTAAAAAGGGATTCTTAGATTGTTAGCCTGCATTGGGTCACAATGTTTCCTTGCTTCTCTTAACCCCTGTGGTGTCACAATGCATCCCATGCCCTTTTAGGCCACTTGATGTCACAATGAATCATTTGATTCTTGGCCTCCATGGTGGCAGAATTGTACCAGGTTTTACTTGGGCCCCATGCTTTCACAATTGATCCCTGCCCCTTTTAGGCCCCCTGGTGTCACAAGGGATCATTAGATTGTTAGCCGGCATTGGGTCACAATGGTTCCTTGCTTCTCTTAACTCCTGTGGTGTCACAATGCATCCCATGCCCTTTTAGGCCACTTGATGTCACAATGAATCATTTGAGTCTTGGCCTCCATGGTGTCATAATGGTTCCTTGTTTCTCTTGGGGCCCACGCTGTCACAATTCATCCCTGGCCCTTTTACGCCCCCGGGTGTCAAATGGGATCCTGGGAATATTAGCCTCCATTGGGTCACAATGGATCCTTGCTTCTCTTAACCCCTGTGCTGTCACAATGCATCCCATGCCCTTTTAGGCCACTTGATGTCACAATGAATCATTTGATTCTTGGCCTCCATGGTGGCATAACAGATCCTTGCTTCTATTGGTCCCCGTGCTGTAACAATCCATCCCTGGCCCTTTTTATACACCCTGGTGCCACAAGGGATCATTAGATTGTTAGCCTGCATTGGGTCACAATGGTTCCTTGCTTCTCTTAACCTCTGTGGTGTCACAATGCATTCCAAGCCCTTTTAGGCCACTTGGTCTTACAATGAACCAGTCGATTATTGGCCTTCATGGTGTCATAATGGTTCCTTGTTTCTATAGGTCCGCATGCTGTCAGAGTTCATCCGTGGTCCTTTTGCGCCCCCTGGTGTCAAAAGGGATTCTTAGATTGTTAGCCTGCATTGGGTCACAATGGTTCCTTGCTTCTCTTAACCCCTGTGGTGTCACAATGCATCCCATGCCCTTTTAGGCCACTTGATGTCACAATGAATCATTTGATTCTTGGCCTCCATGGTGGCATAATTGTACCAGGTTTTACTTGGGCCCCATGCTTTCACAATTGATCCCTGCCCCTTTTAGGCCCCCTGGTGTCACAAGGGATCATTAGATTGTTAGCCGGCATTGGGTCACAATGGTTCCTTGCTTCTCTTAACCTCTGTGGTGTCACAATGCATCCCATGCCCTTTTAGGCCACTTGATGTCACAATGAATCATTTGATTCTTGGCCTCCATGGTGTCATAATGGTTCCTTGTTTCTATTGGGCCCCATGCTGTCACAATTCATCCCTGGCCCTTTTACGCCCCCTGGTGTCAAATGGGATCCTGGGAATATTAGCCTCCATTGGGTCACAATGGTTCCTTGCTTCTCTTAACCCCTGTGCTGTCACAATGCATCCCATGCCCTTTTAGGCCACTTGATGTCACAATGAATCATTTGATTCTTGGCCTCCATGGTGGCAGAATTGTACCAGGTTTTACTTGGGCCCTGTGCTTTCACAATTAATCTCTGCCCCTTTTAGGCCCATTGGTGTCACAAGGGATCATTAGATTGTTAGCCGGCATTGGGTCACAATGGTTCCTTGCTTCTCTTAACCTCTGTGGTGTCACAATGCATCCCATGCCCTTTTAGGCCACTTGATGTCACAATGAATCATTTGATTCTTGGCCTCCATGGTGTCATAATGGTTCCTTGTTTCTATTGGGCCCCATGCTGTCACAATTCATCCCTGGCCCTTTTACGCCCCCTGGTGTCAAATGGGATCCTGGGATTATTAGCCTCCATTGGGTCACAATGGATCCTTGCTTCTCTTAACCCCTGTGCTTTCACAATGCATCCCATGCCCTTTTAGGCCACTTGATGTCACAATGAATCATTTGATTCTTGGCCTCCACGGTGGCATAATAGATCCTTGCTTCTATTGGTCCCCGTGCTGTCACAATCCATCCCTGGCCCTTTTTATAAACCCTGGTGCCACCAGGGATCATTAGATTGTTAGCCTGCATTGGGTCACAATGGTTCCTTGCTTCTCTTAACCTCTGTGGTGTCACAATGCATTCCAAGCCCTTTTAGGCCACTTGGTCTTACAATGAACCAGTCGATTATTGGCCTTCATGGTGTCATAATGGTTCCTTGCTTCTCTAGGTCCGCATGCTGTCAGAGTTCATCCGTGGTCCTTTTGTGCCCCCTGGTGTAAAAAGGGATTCTTAGATTGTTAGCCTGCATTGGGTCACAATGTTTCCTTGCTTCTCTTAACCCCTGTGGTGTCACAATGCATCCCATGCCCTTTTAGGCCACTTGATGTCACAATGAATCATTTGATTCTTGGCCTCCATGGTGGCAGAATTGTACCAGGTTTTACTTGGGCCCCATGCTTTCACAATTCATCCCTGCCCCTTTTAGGCCCTTTGGTGTCATAAGGGATCATTAGATTGATAGCCTGCATTGGGTCACAATGGTTCCTTGCTTCTCTTAACCTCTGTGGTGTCACAATGCATCCCATGCCCTTTTAGGCCACTTGATGTCACAATGAATCATTTGATTCTTGGCCTCCATGGTGTCATAATGGTTCCTTGTTTCTATTGGGCCCCATGCTGTCACAATTCATCCCTGGCCCTTTTACGCCCCCTGGTGTCAAATGGGATCCTGGGATTATTAGCCTCCATTGGGTCACAATGGATCCTTGCTTCTCTTAACCCCTGTGGTGTCACAATGCATCCCATGCCCTTTTAGGCCACTTGATGTCACAATGAATCATTTGATTCTTGGCCTCCATGGTGTCATAATGGTTCCTTGTTTCTATTGGGGCCCATGCTGTCACAATTCATCCCTGGCCCTTTTACGCCCCCGGGTGTCAAATGGGATCCTGGGATTATTAGCCACCATTGGGTCACAATGGATCCTTGCTTCTCTTAACCCCTGTGGTGTCACAATGCATCCCATGACCTTTTAGGCCACTTGATGTCACAATGAATCATTTGATTCTTGGCCTCCATGGTGGCATAACAGATCCTTGCTTCTATTGGTACCCGTGCTGTAACAATCCATCCCTGGCCCTTTTTATACACCCTGGTGCCACAAGGGATCATTAGATTGTTAGCCTGCATTGGGTCACAATGGTTCCTTGCTTCTCTTAACCTCTGTGGTGTCACAATGCATTCCAAGCCCTTTTAGGCCACTTGGTCTTACAATGAACCAGTCGATTATTGGCCTTCATGGTGTCATAATGGTTCCTTGCTTCTCTAGGTCCACATGCTGTCAGAGTTCATCCGTGGTCCTTTTGCGCCCCCTGGTGTCAAAAGGGATTCTTAGATTGTTAGCCTGCATTGGGTCACAATGTTTCCTTGCTTCTCTTAACCCCTGTGGTGTCACAATGCATCCCATGCCCTTTTAGGCCACTTGATGTCACAATGAATCATTTGATTCTTGGCCTCCATGGTGGCATAATTGTACCAGGTTTTACTTGGGCCCCATGCTTTCACAATTGATCCCTGCCCCTTTTAGGCCCCCTGGTGTCACAAGGGATCATTAGATTGTTAGCCGGCATTGGGTCACAATGGTTCCTTGCTTCTCTTAACCTCTGTGGTGTCACAATGCATCCCATGCCCTTTTAGGCCACTTGATGTCACAATGAATCATTTGATTCTTGGCCTCCATGGTGTCATAATGGTTCCTTGTTTCTATTGGGCCCCATGCTGTCACAATTCATCCCTGGCCCTTTTAGGCCCTTTGGTGTCACAAGGGATCATTAGATTGTTAGCCTGCATTGGGTCACAATGGGTCCTTGCTTCTCTTAACCTCTGTGGTGTCACAATGCATCCCATGCCCTTTTAGGCCACTTGATGTCACAATGAATCATTTGATTCTTGGCCTCCATGGTGGCGTAATTGTACCAGGTTTTACTTGGGCCCCATGCTTTCACAATACATCCCTGCCCCTTTTAGGCCCATTGGTGTCACAAGGGATCATTAGATTGTTAGCCTGCATTGGGTCACAATGGTTCCTTGCTTCTCTTAACCCCTGTGGTGTCACAATGCATCCCATGCCCTTTTAGGCCACTTGATGTCACAATGAATTATTGATTCTTGGCCTCCATGGTGGCAGAATTGTACCAGGTTTTACTTGGGACCCATGCTTTCACAATTGATCCCTGTCCCTTTTAGGCCCATTGGTGTCACAAGGGATCATTAGATTGTTAGCCGGCATTGGGTCACAATGGTTCCTTGCTTCTCTTAACCTCTGTGGTGTCACAATGCATCCCATGCCCTTTTAGGCCACTTGATGTCACAATGAATCATTTGATTCTTGGCCTCCATGGTGTCATAATGGTTCCTTGCTTCTATTGGGCCCCATGCTGTCACAATTCATCCCTGGCCCTTTTACGCCCCCTGGTGTCAAATGGGATCCTGGGATTATTAGCCTCCATTGGGTCACAATGGTTCCTTGCTTCTCTTAACCCCTGTGGTGTCACAATGCATCCCATGCCCTTTTAGGCCACTTGATGTCACAATGAATCATTTGATTCTTGGCCTCCATGGTGGCAGAATTGTACCAGGTTTTACTTGGGCCCTGTGCTTTCACAATTCATCTCTGCCCCTTTTAGGCCCATTGGTGTCACAAGGGATCATTAGATTGTTAGCCGGCATTGGGTCACAATGGTTCCTTGCTTCTCTTAACCTCTGTGGTGTCACAATGCATCCCATGCCCTTTTAGGCCACTTGATGTCACAATGAATCATTTGATTCTTGGCCTCCATGGTGTCATAATGGTTCCTTGTTTCTATTGGGCCCCATGCTGTCACAATTCATCCCTGGCCCTTTTACGCCCCCTGTTGTCAAATGGGATCCTGGGATTATTAGCCTCCATTGGGTCACAATGGATCCTTGCTTCTCTTAACCCCTGTGGTGTCACAATGCATCCCATGCCCCTTTAGGCCACTTGATATCACAATGAATCATTTGATTCTTGGCCTCCACGGTGGCATAATAGATCCTTGCTTCTATTGGTCCCCGTGCTGTAACAATCCATCCCTGGCCCTTACAGGCCCATTGGTGTCACAAGGGATCATTAGATTGTTAGCCTGCATTGGGTCACAATGTTTCCTTGCTTCTCTTAACCTCTGTGGTGTCACAATGCATCCCATGCCCTTTTAGGCCACTTGATGTCACAATGAATCATTTGATTCTTGGCCTCCATGGTGTCATAATGGTTCCTTGTTTCTATTGGGCCCCATGCTATCACAATTCATCCCTGGCCCTTTTACGCCCCCTGGTGTCAAATGGGATCCTGGGATTATTAGCCACCATTGGGTCACAATGGATCCTTGCT